>NC_035440.2:163800102-164100102 GCF_002127325.2 Helianthus annuus | reverse complement strand
AAGAGTCATATGCAAGTTTCTTGAGATAATATGCTTTAAACATAATATAATATCAGTAAGTTATGTTCTATTATGCCCCGATTAATTTTAAACTCAATTTATGCTTTAGAAGGGCATTTTGGTCATTTAAAAGATTATAAAAGAGTAAATTTGGAACTCTGAGTTACGGGTCTGATTTATACAGTAAATATACTTCATTTAACATATTATAACAGTAGGGTATGACCCATATACAAAACTTATCATTTAAAATCAAACTATGCACCGTAGGGGTATTTTAGTAATTTCACAAGGGCTAAAAATGTCAAAACTGGAAATCTGAGTTCAACCTTTTATACTTACTGTTATTATATGAAAATATGCTAAATACATCAGTAGGTATAATTCTTATACGTTTAAAATGAGTATAACGCTTACTATGCGCTAAAAACGCTAAAAATGCGATTTAGAGCCGTTTCCGGGTTTTCAAAAGAAATCAGAGATTTTTATATTTCCAGAATACTTAAAATACTTTATTTAACAAATAAAATCAGTAGAAAAAGGTTTGGGGTCAAAAGGATGTATAAAACTCATTTTATGGCTTAAACGGTCAAAACGGCATTAACCGAAATAACTTAGCGATCTAAGAAACGATCAGCCAAAAATTAAATAAAAATCATCAAAAATCCCAAAATATTATATAACATCAGTGGGTAAAAAGTTTTATACCAAAACGTGGCCTGAAATAGGTTATACGCTAAATGCGTCGTTTATTTAACATAAAGATATAGTTTTACGCTATCGGCCATAACTCAAAATTTGGACCACCAACTGACCTCAAATTTTCGGTGCAAGTTTATAAATTAATAATAAAGATTTCTACTCTTTCACTTTTCCAAAAATCACGTTTTATATCAAAAAGGGCAAAATAGTCAACTTTTAAGCATAATCGGAAACATGCATATGAATCGGTTAAGCATAGACTCATGATGTAAAAATTCCAGAGAGTTAAACTAAAATAAAAATGGTCAAAAATAAACTCTAATACAGATCTCAAACATGCATGCACGGATCCGAATCGAGAGTCAACGAAAAAGTCGTTTTATAAGACTTTCGGTTCCGATCCGAGTTTATACTAAAGATTGTCGAGTTGATTATGATAAAACACATTCTTATATTCATTATAAGTTATTTTTTGATGATCAAACTGATTGCATGTCATCTACATTACCATTTATGCTATATTTCGCAAAAACGATTTCTGTTGACTTTTTAAGAACATCTTTGACTCGACAAATAGCATGCTTAGAGTGGGAATCGGAGAATACCCTTTTGAGGGTTTGTTTCCCACATAAATACCAACTTATAAGTGGTTTCAATTTGAGAAATGACAGAGCCAAATTCGTTTAATCGAAAAGTCAAACTATATGAACAACGGTTTGACTTTTAACTAATAATCTATGCTAGAACGGATTATAGAATGATATAAAGGCTTACAAAGGTCCTAATGAAGCTTAGATAGGACTTGGAAGTGGCCTTGACGATCAGATTGCTCCAGAAGTTGCCTTGTGAAGTTCTTGAAGTTTGCTTTGTTCTTGTTACTATCACAAGTGCCCTCAAAATGTGAAGAATGATCTAATTTATGGTGAATTCAGATGTTTTAAGAAGGCAACAGGTGTCCCAACATGCATGTAACCTTATTGGTAAGTTTTGGAGGCGACCACAGCTGTTTAGCACTCAAATTCGGACCAAAATGCAAACAATTCGCGAATTCTGCATCTGACAGGGGCACGCGGCCCGTTTCATGTAGCCCAGGCGGGCCGCCTGGGGTTCTGCAGGCCCAAACACTTTCAAACGTTGGCAGTTTTGGTCCCTGTCTTCGCAAACAAGGTTTCGGCTATTTATCATGACTCGTAAACCCTCAAACTTTGTTTTTAAGAACCTTGGGACATTTACCAACATGGTAATGTCCTCGGATAACTTTGCGCTCAACCGAAAAGCCATGAAATTCGACGTTGACGCTTTTAACCCCTCAAGTACGGTTTTGGCCATAACTTTCTCATACGGTAACGAAACTTCATGAAATTTTTACCACACATTCTAATGAGTATATTTTAGCATTACAAAGCTTCGGGTCTGCCAAAAGTTCACTCAGAGGTATAAATTAAACATGTTGACACTTTTAGCCCCTATAGTTTGTAATTCCTCACTTTTGTGCAATTTCCGCTTCGTATGATCCATGATCCATCCGTTTAAGGTTATAAACATTATGTAGGGTTATCATAGAGTCTATTTATCCATTGTTGACACTTTGGACCCTTACGTTCCATAGTTTTCACCGTTTGTCGATTTTAGTCCCTCTAAAGTTTGTTTTCGCATACCGGAACTTTATGACACGTGTCAATACATTATTGGACGTAAATTTTCGAGGTGTTACATCCTCACCCCCTTAAAAGAAATCTCGACCTCGAGATTTACTGAAACAGATGAGGATATTTCTCTTTCATCGTGGATTCCACTTCCCACGTGTATTCGGGACCTCTACGGGCATCCCATTTGACCTTAACAATAGGCACATGCTTCCTTCGAAGCTTCTTCACCTGTCGATCCTCAATCGACAAAGGTTTTTCTACAAACTTCAAACTCTCATCTATGTGTATATCTGTATGCGGTATAACCAGTGATTCATCAGCGAAACACTTCTTCAAATTACAGATGTGGAACACATTATGAATAGCGCTAAGTTCTTCAGGCAAGTTTAACTTATAAGCAACTGCCCCGACACGTTCGATAATCTCGAAAGGTCCTATGTATCTTGGGCTTAGCTTGCCTTTCTTACCAAATCGCATCACCCCTTTCCAGGGCGATACCTTAAGCAACACTTTATCACCTACATCGAAGTGAAAGTCTTTGCGCTTAGGATCCGCATAACTTTTCTGCCTATCCCTGGCAGCTTTCAAACGATCGCGTATCTGCACGATCTTGTCCGTCGTCTCAAAAACGATATCTGGTCCTGACAACTGGACATCTCCAACTTCTGCCCAACAAATGGGCGATCTACACTTTCTACCGTATAGGGCCTCAAAAGGCGCAGCCTTTATGCTGGAATGGTAGCTATTGTTGTAGGAGAATTCAATCAGTGGTAGGTTCTTATCCCAACTACCACCCAAGTCGATCGCACATGCACGAAGCATGTCTTCCAAAGTTTGAATAGTACGCTCACTCTGACCATCGGTCTGAGGATGATAAGCCGTACTAAAATTCAAACGAGTGCCCAACGATTGTTGGAAACTCTTCCAAAAATGCGACGTATATCTAGTATCTCTATCGGAGATAATAGATACAGGTATACCATGCAACGCTACAATCTTATCAACGTATAATTGAGCTAACATATCGGAGCTATACGTCTCCTTGATGGGTAGAAAATGAGCTGACTTCGTCAGTCTATCTACTATGACCCATATGGTATCATTTCCCTTTTTTGTCTTCGGCAACTTGGTGATGAAATCCATTGTCACCATTTCCCATTTCCACTTGGGAATTTCAGGTTGCTGAAGCAAACCTGACGGCTTCTGATGCTCAGCCTTGACTTGCGCACAAGTCAAACATTTAGCTACGTGCTCAGCTACTGACTTTTTCAAACCAATCCACCAGTAGTTTGCTTTCAGATCCTGGTACATCTTATCAGCTCCAGGATGAACGGAATATTTAGAGCTGTGGGCTTCCTGGAGGATAACATCCCGAAGTCCTCCATAAACTGGAACCCATATTCGTCCGTTTAGTCGTAGCATTCCATCTTTGTCGTAGGATAACTGCTCCTCAGTTACTCCTAACTTCTCGTCAGGATAGTTAGCTTCCAGCACAGCTTCCTTCTGTGCAGCTAACACCCTTTCATTCAAATTATTCCTTATTTCAATGCGCTTGGCATTGATTCTGATCGGTTTTACTCTTTCCTTTCTGCTCAAGGCGTCGGCAACCACATTTGCCTTGCCTGGATGGTATCTTATCTCACAGTCATAATCATTTAGAGTTTCCATCCATCGCCTTTGTCGCATGTTCAATTCCTTCTGATTGAACAAGTGTTGAAGACTCTTGTGATCCGAATAAATTATACACTTGGTTCCGTACAAGTAATGTCTCCATAGCTTCAAAGCAAACACAACAACACCCAGTTCCAAATCGTGGGTGGTGTAGTTCTTCTCGTGCACCTTTAACTGACGAGAAGCGTAGGCAATGACTTTGCCTCTTTGCATGAGTACACAGCCCATACCAGTATGTGACGCATCACAATACACCACAAATTCTTCAATACCATCGGGCAATGTCAACACGGGCGCATTGCTCAACTTCTTCTTCAAAATGTCGAAGGATTCCTGCTGCTTAGGGCCCCAATCAAACTTAATCTTCTTACGAGTCAACGAAGTTAGGGGCGCGGCAATCCTTGAAAAGTTCTCGATAAATCGCCTATAGTATCCTGCCAATCCAAGGAAACTGCGAATCTCTGTAGGAGTCTTCGGCTCCTGCCAGTTCATGACTGCTTCTACCTTAGCGGGATCCACTTGGATACCACGCTCGCTTACCACATGTCCAAGAAATTGGACTTCTCGAAGCCAAAATTCGCACTTCGAAAATTTGGCATAAAGTTTCTCCTGATGCAGAAGTTTGAGAATACAACGAAGGTGTTTCTCATGGTCAGCTTGGTTCTTTGAGTAGATAAGGATGTCTTCAATAAAGACGATGACGAATTTATCCAGATAAGGCTTGCAGACGCGATTCATGAGATCCATGAATGCGGCTGGTGCGTTAGTGAGCCCAAAAGGCATCACTAGGAACTCGTAATGTCCATAATGAGTCCTAAACGTTGTCTTGTGTACGTCTTCCTCCTTGACCTTCAACTGGTGATAGCCCGACCTCAAGTCGATCTTCGAAAAATAGCTTGCTCCTTGCAACTGATCGAACAGATCGTCGATCCTGGGTAACGGATACCTATTCTTGATAGTGACCTTGTTAAGCTCACGGTAATCGATGCACAGACGCATCGATCCATCCTTCTTTTTAACGAACAAGATTGGCGCTCCCCAAGGAGATGAGCTAGGCCTAATAAAACCCTTAGCTAACAGATCATCCAATTGCGTCCTCAACTCCTTCATCTCTGTTGGTGCCAACCTATATGGTGCTCTTGCTACAGGCGCTGCACCCGAAATGATGTCTATTCGGAACTCCACTTGCCTATCCGGTGGCAAACCGGGGAGTTCTTCAGGAAATACTTCAGGGTATTCTGAGATGACAGGGATATCTTCAATCTTCGGCTTCGGTTCATCAATAGTAACTTGTGCCATATAAATGACACAACCCTTCTGCAGGCATCTGGATGCCTTGAGCATGGACACTTGCTCAGGCAATCCATGCTGGGTGTCTCCTTGGATAGTAAGTGACTCACCAGACGGAGTCTTCACTATCACTTGCTTTCTATTGCACAGAATCTGGGCTGGGTTATGCGATAACCAATCCATGCCTATTACTATGTCGAATCCAGCTAGCTTAAAGGGAAGCAAGGATAACGGGAAGGAATGATTCCTAATGGATATAACACATCCATCTAGAACAGTCGAGGCGGTTTCTATGGTTCCATCGGCTAATTCCACCTCATATTTCACACTTAAGGTTTTAACAGGAAGGTTTAACAATTTACAGAACTTATCATCTACAAATGACTTATCTGCTCCTGAATCAAATAGAATTCTAGCAAAAACATCATTTACAAGAAAAGTACCTGTAATGACGTTGTCATCTAGAACTGCTTCCTTGGCGTCCATTCTGAAGACTCTCGCATTTGTCTTCTTTCCATCCTCAGCTTTCTTAGTATTCTTTGGGCAATTAGACTTGATGTGCCCCTTCTCGTTGCAACCGTAACATGTTGCATCTTTCAGACCTTTGCACTTCAGAGTTGTGTGATCTGCAGATTTGCAGATTCCACAGGGCCTCAAGGGAGACTGCGATTTCGATTCCAAACGACATTTCCCAAAATGATGTCTCTTGCAGGTCTTGCATCTGGGCTTATCCCCTGATGGTTGCCAATCTCTCCGAGATCCCGACCCTTTCCTGCGGTCGTTGTTCCCTCGGTGTCGTTTCTCAGATCTTCGTGAGGTGTCATCCTCACGTTTCCTCTTGTTTTCCTCCGAGCTCTTAAGGGCTCTCAATCTGACTACATCTTGAGTGAGGGAGAGGGATAGATCAGCTACTGATCTGAACGTCGTAGGCCTGGATGCCTTAACGCTCGCCTTGATCTCTGGTGCCAGACCCCCAATAAAACGAGCGATCCTTCGCGGCTCCGGGGTCACCAAATACGGCACTAATCGAGATAAGGTGTTGAATGTGGTGAGATATGCCTGACAGTCGAGGTTCTTCATTACCAGGGATACGAAATCCGATTCGATCCTTTCGACTTCGTGTTGCGGACAGAAATTTTCCTTGATCAGGGCTACAAACTGATCCCATGTCATGCTGTACAATGTGGCCTTACCGGCAGCTTGTAGGAGTGACTTCCACCATGCTAGAGCATCTCCTTTAAACGACTGGGACACGTACTTCACCACGTCCCTATCAGCACACCCGCTGATATCAACTACCGTATCCATCTCATCTAACCACGTCATGCAGTCAACTGCTCCTTTCTCCCCAGTAAAATCCCTGGGTTTGCATGAAACGAAATACTTGTACGTGCAGGACTTGCTGTGCGTATCATGCTTCAGCTTGAGTTCTTGTTTCGGTACGCTGCTGTGGTTGGAGGAGTGATTATCCTCCTCATCCTTTTTCGGCTCATTTTTCTTAGAAGGCGGCTTACTATGAGCCTCCGAATGAGTCTTGGGCTTGACGTGCGATACGGTTCGGGTCCTACTCCGAGTCCCGCTAGATTCTCTGAATTGCCTATCCATAGCTTTGGCAACAGCGTTTTCTACCAGTGCTTGCAGTTCCGCACCAGTTACGTGAATCTTTGTATTATCTGGGTGTTCCCCAGAACGACTGTTGGTTTCTTCCGATTTTGCCATGTAGCTTTAAGCTATATAAAAGTAAGGACAAGGTCTATTTAGAAACCTAACAGTATTATCGTCCTTGACGATTTATTAACCATGGTATTAATAACCATAATAGTTAATTTATTTAATTTCATTCAGCACCTTTATTAACAACTATATCATAGAATGAAATATATATATTGGCACCATAGGCCTAGTCACTTCGGACAACTTCTAAATTTTAAATTCAGATTTTTATAGGATTAAAATTTGTATAATTAAACAGATAATCCTTTGCTTGGCAGGGAGTTATAAACCACAACTGCCTTTTGTTTTATATGACATAGTCATAACCCGCAGGCATCAAGTCACAATCAGACTTGTATACAGATATAATCTGTAGATAATTTATTAAAAAGGGTGGCTTGTGTGATTTTACAGATCACGCTTAGCCAAGAATGTTAACATGTTCACAGATGTTAACAGAGATTTGAATCTTTTTATCCAAGTTTTACCATATTGGCCAGGCCTTTTAATAAGACATTCAAGCTAGGTTTTACCTTCTTAAGATCCTTGTTAAAATGATAAATCAAAATAAAATTGATATTTTTCATTTATTTGTATATTATGTTCATGCACATAGATAAAATGAAAAACTTAAATTAACCATTTTTAATAAAGTAAACGAATACAACTTTGCCCTAAACGGGACTTTTACTCAAATGACATGCCCACGCAAGGGCTAAACCAAATAACAAACAATTAAAACAAAACAAACCCACGCAGGGGTTAAACAGAAATAACATACCCACGCAGGGGTAGAATAAGAGAAATATACCCACGCAGGGGTAGAATACAGGAATGAATGTCCTCGCAGGGACATGAGTAAATGAGCTAACAACCAAAGGATTTAATAATCCTTCTTACTCTTACCCTTAATCAAGTCAACCATCTTCTTGAACATACCGCGGTTGTGTCGGCGATCATGTTGCAATTCCCGTCGCACGTCGTGTATCCCTTGCAGGATTTCTTGGACTTGCGGTGGCGACATCATCGGCGCCGGCGGCGGTGGCTGATACTGCGGTGGCTGTGGAGGCTGCGGCTGCTGGTACCCTTGCGGTAAGTACCCAAAAGCTGATTGTCCCGTAGCCCAGGGACCTCCAAAAGCACTCTCCTGGTTGAGAGGGTTGTAGCCTGAAGCTAACCAGTAGGGATCTCCCGTATAATCATAACCGGGAGGAAAAGTCGGCTCGAAAGGGTTGAACTGTGCTGCGCTAGCATACGCAGGGATTGGCTCTCCAAAGTTCTGTGGTGGCGGTGGCGCAATAGGCGCAGAAGAAACCTCTGAGACGGGATGCTGAGATTCTCCCATCTCTGACTCCTCGTGGAGCGGCGAGTAGCGGCCGCTACCTGAATGTCGAGGGGTGCCAATGCGAATCCCTCCTCGCGTAGACATACGCGCGTTCCTCCTTGGCCTCTGAGGCGGAGGAGGCAAAACCGATGGTGGTGGTGGCGACGGAGTGACTACGTCGCGCCAGAAGGCCTCAGATGGGTCCTGCTGCTGAGGCTGCTGCTGAAGCTGCTGCTGCTGGGAGTGGTGCTGAGAGTGCACGGGAGAACCGTGGTAAGACTGGTGCATGGGGGAGTTATGGTAGCTGGGGGTATAGACCCAATCGTGCTGCTTAAACCTCTCCTCGTAGCTGTCAACACCATTGAAAGGTGATCCCCTGTATGGTGACCCATCCGATATCTCTATGGGATGGTTGGGAGTGCCGGACGGTGGCATGGAGGGATCGGTGTCCTCGTCGACCTCCATCTCGTTGCCACCAGAGAAGTGGTCTTCAGGTCCTAGTGGGTTATGACCCACTGGTTCATCCAAGTAGGCATCAGGGTTATACAGGCTCTGATAAACTGGTGCTGGGTAGTGGTGAGGTGACTGGTGTAGGGGTATGAAAGATCCATGGGAGTCATGGGGCCCATTTTCAGAATGTGGCCCAAAGGAGTGAGGTAGGGATGGTGAGGTACTCAGTGATACCGAGTGCCTGGCTGGTTCAGCAAATGATCTCCAAAGATCGTGGGCAGCAGTGTTGTGGGATGCCGATGGGGCTCGCCTGTGCGAAGGCCCTGCCTCGTGGTCATGTGATGTGGCGAATCCTCCTCGTCCTCGCATACGTGGCGGCATGATGAACCTGTCAAAAATCAAACAAGTTGCACAACAAAAATATATATATGAGACAAAGTTAGAAAAATAAAAATAAACGAAATTTTGAACATTTCCTAAGTTCTTTGTCTAGACTCGAAAATCGAGGAATGTGCAATTGTGTAACTGAGATTAAACACAAAAGACTAGTGTTTAATTCTCTCAGCGTTGGCTCTGATACCAACCTGTCACACCCCGATCTCCACGTGTCACCGGTGGGCCCGGTGTGGGGTATGGTGACGTAGTTGGCATCGTCATAGACAAACAACACAATATAATAATGCACAGCGGAAGCAGAAATAGATTCATTTCAACTTTAAATAAAATGTAATAATAAATATCACAAGTAGTTGAAACGGATCCACAGGCGGATCAAATAAAATAAGATAAATTGTTTAACAGTTTATTTGTCGTCCGAGCTTGCGAGACTATTGTGGACGCTCTAGGAGACAGCCAGCCTAGTTCGTATAGTACCTGCACTTAACCTTTTGAGAAAATACGTCAGTTTACACTGGTAAATACAAATCAACTGACTCATTTTGAAAATGATTGAAAATTGATTTAAATGCACATGGCATAAATATTTTTATAACTTGGGATAATTATGCAAGATAAACTTGTAATGGATTTATATGTTACTCCGCGTTCAGTAGCCCGGGATCTTCTGTCCGGGTTAAAGATTAATAGACACACCACAATATAGAGTTATACACGACGGATGTACGCCGACACCCCGTGCTCTGGTCGTGGCCATCTCGTAAGATAATGCCAAGGATATCCGGGACATGGTCATTAACCCCCCAAAGGCTTCAATAATAAAACACATTCAAAACAGGGTCATTTCAATGGATTTAACCACTATACGATTAAATGATTCGATGCCGGACCAAGCGGTATTTTATATACCTTACCCAAGCCCGTATAGGGAAAATAAGTCAAAATGTATTTACCTGAGTAAGTATGAATCACAATTGGTAAGTGTAGGTAGCTTTTACTGGGCCTCCTATTCTGGAACAAAGGTTTATAATAACCTATTAGATTCTTAACGGGTCTTTATTTAACCTTTAGCTTAGACCGGTTAGTTTTAAGGACGATACGGTACAAGCGCACGATTAAGCGAAAGACCGGATAGGATGTGATTTAGACCCGACAAGTTTGAATACTTGTATAATATGGGTATACTAAATACATTCTGGATTTTGAGATAAAAATGATAACGTTTGACCCGATTCGGTCAATTTACGCAAACTAGTTACGTAAACCGAACCGAACGCAAAAAGGGCGTTACGGGTAGGAAAAAGAGTCATATGCAAGTTTCTTGAGATAATATGCTTTAAACATAATATAATATCAGTAAGTTATGTTCTATTATGCCCCGATTAATTTTATACTCAATTTATGCTTTAGAAGGGCATTTTGGTCATTTAAAAGATTATAAAAGAGTAAATTTGGAACTCTGAGTTACGGGTCTGATTTATACAGTAAATATACTTCATTTAACATATTATAACAGTAGGGTATGACCCATATACAAAACTTATCATTTAAAATCAAACTATGCACCGTAGGGGTATTTTAGTAATTTCACAAGGGCTAAAAATGTCAAAACTGGAAATCTGAGTTCAACCTTTTATACTTATTGTTATTATATGAAAATATGCTAAATACATCAGTAGGTATAATTCTTATATGTTTAAAATGAGTATAACGCTTACTATGCGCTAAAAACGCTAAAAATGCGATTTAGAGCCGTTTCCGGGTTTTCAAAAGAAAGCAGTGATTCTTATATTTCTAGAATACTTAAAATACTTTATTTAACAAATAAAATCAGTAGAAAAAGGTTTGGGGTCAAAAGGATGTATAAAACTCATTTTATGGCTTAAACGGTCAAAACGGCATTAACCGAAATAACTTAGCGATCTAAGAAACGATCAGCCAAAAATTAAATAAAAATCATCAAAAATCCCAAAATATTATATAACATTAGTGGGTAAAAAGTTTTATATCAAAACGTGGCCTGAAATAGGTTATACGCTAAATGCGTCGTTTATTAAACATAAAGATATAGTTTTACGCTATCGGCCATAACTCAAAATCTGGACCACCAACTGACCTCAAATTTTCGGTGCAAGTTTATAAATTAATAATAAAGATTTCTACTCTTTCACTTTTCCAAAAATCACGTTTTATATCAAAAAGGGCAAAATAGTCAACTTTTAAGCATAATCGGAAACATGCATATGAATCGGTTAAGCATAGACTCATGATGTAAAAATTCCAGAGAGTTAAACTAAAATAAAAATGGTCAAAAATAAACTCTAATACAGATCTCAAACATGCATGCACGGATCCGAATCGAGAGTCAACGAAAAAGTCGTTTTATAAGACTTTCGGTTCCGATCCGAGTTTATACTAAAGATTGTCGAGTTGATTATGATAAAACACATTCTTATATTCATTATAAGTTATTTTTTGATGATCAAACTGATTGCATGTCATCTACATTACCATTTATGCTATATTTCGCAAAAACAATTTCTGTTGACTTTTTAAGAACATCTTTGACTCGACAAATAGCATGCTTAGAGTGGGAATCGGAGAATACCCTTTTGAGGGTTTGTTTCCCACATAAATACCAACTTATAAGTGGTTTCAATTTGAGAAATGACAGAGCCAAATTCGTTTAATCGAAAAGTCAAACTATATGAACAACGGTTTGACTTTTAACTAATAATCTATGCTAGAACGGATTATAAAATGATATAAAGGCTTACAAAGGTCCTAATGAAGCTTAGATAGGACTTGGAAGTGGCCTTGACGATCAGATTGCTCCAGAAGTTGCCTTGTGAAGTTCTTGAAGTTTGCTTGGTTCTTGTTACTATCACAAGTGCCCTCAAAATGTGAAGAATGATCTAATTTATGGTGAATTCAGATGTTTTAAGAAGGCAACAGGTGTCCCAACATGCATGTAACCTTATTGGTGAGTTTTGGAGGCGACCACAGCTGTTTAGCACTCAAATTCGGACCAAAATGCAAACAATTCGCGAATTCTGCATCTGACAGGGGCACGCGGCCCGCTTCATGTAGCCCAGGCGGGCCGCCTGGGGTTCTGCAGGCCCAAACACTTTCAATCGTTGGCAGTTTTGGTCCCTGTCTTCGCAAACAAGGTTTCGGCTATTTATCATGACTCGTAAACCCTCAAACTTGGTTTTTAAGAACCTTGGGACATTTACCAACATGGTAATGTCCTCGGATAACTTTGCGCTCAACCGAAAAGCCATGAAATTCGACGTTGACGCTTTTAACCCCTCAAGTACGATTTTGGCCATAACTTTCTCATACGGTAACGAAACTTCATGAAATTTTTACCACACATTCTAATGAGTATATTTTAGCATTACAAAGCTTCGGGTCTGCCAAAAGTTCACTCAGAGGTATAAATTAAACATGTTGACACTTTTAGCCCCTATAGTTTGTAATTCCTCACTTTTGTGCAATTTCCGCTTCGTATGATCCATGATCCATCCGTTTAAGGTTATAAACATTATGTAGGGTTATCATAGAGTCTATTTATCCATTGTTGACACTTTGGACCCTTACGTTCCATAGTTTTCACCGTTTGTCGATTTTAGTCCCTCTAAAGTTTGTTTTCACATACCGAAACTTTATGACACGTGTCAATACATTATTGGACGTAAATTTTCGAGGTGTTACAGTTACTTTTTGGGCTGCGTACTTGTCAACCCCATTTGACGGATCATGCAGTATCTCGGTTCGATGATGGCCTCAGGGAGGCTATAGAAGACATAGTCGTGGGTTGCGACCCTTTCTTTGGTGACCTCCAGTGGCGTATGGCATCTCTGCCAATACGTCTAGGTGGTTTTGGCCTCCTCTCAGCTCGAGATGTTGGGGTTTATGCCTTTGTGGAGTCTAGAACTCAGTCTTGGGAACTATAGGATCATATCTTTCGAAATAGTGGGGTCGTTGGGCTTAACCTGTAACACCTTGGAAATTTATATCGAATTATATGGCAACACGTGTCCAATCAACTCTCAACTATGCCAAATTATTTGGACGAGAGGGACCATACATGTAAAAGTGTGGAAGATTGGATGTGGAGGGATCATTTGTGACAAATTGCCAAAGTTTGGCCCCTGAGTGATCCTTACGGACCGCAAGGCATATGCCTTATGGACATTCGAAACACGTGACCAAGAGATGGACCAAACACAAGTCTATTGCACATAGTAGGGGTCGTCCAAAGGGTTTGTCCGAAATATGCAATCCGGGTTTGCATACCATGTGCCTACAATCCCGAGTCCCAACTATGGTTACCAACAATATCAAGTTAATCAACAAATTAAACAAGCGGTTATGCATAATTTCACGGGGGAAAAGTTACACAAGGCGTCTATACATCGTTTCCACCACCCGCGGACACTCAATCTTCGGGACACCGACCCCATCACCGGTGGCTACACCCTCGTCATCAAGAAAGAAAGAAAAGGCGGAAATAACAAGACGGGTCATATTCTAAGCCAAAAGTCGTAATCCGCAAATGGACGAAAGATGATACAGGAAGAAAACGTTCTCGCACTCATACGTTCTATGACTCAATCATCGGAAACAACCAAAAAGACACAGATTTATAGGCTCTTGTTTATTAATATTGTTGTAATGACATCGGTGATACCCCTCAAACCGTCGAAAACTTAAAGTCGCACTAGCGCATGATGGTAACTGTTGGAAATTTTGTGAAAATAGCAAGTTTCACAAATATAGGAAATGCATTTTCCTAAATTTGGACTAGAAATAAATATAAGAAACTGAGGGGATCTTATATATTTATTTGTATGTTTGTGTTCTATGTTGGAAGAGCTTCGCAACGAACTAAACCGCGTCCAAAACCGAAGCTAAGATCAATGAGATAGCGATGCTCAAAGTTTGGTGTTTCAAACATTGAATGCTGAAATAATGGGAAAGTGGCACCTTGTCCCACATAGGAGGAGAGATGAAACTTAAAGTGGTATTTAAGTGGGAACACTCCTTCCATACTGTTTCATGGAAGCACACACTAGTGTACTTGCGAACACGCACACGCGCGCGCGCGTGGCGTAGGAGATGGGCGCAATGTGGCGTTTTGTTGGCGTACATGGTGCATGACCAGGCTGGTCTGCGCGCAATGGCGCATGGACACTGATGTGACGCGCGCGGCGCACCAAAGTAAGACAATACGACATGACCGTGTGGCGTGATCGTATAGGTTCAATGGTGACATGGCGTGTGGGCGCCTGGGTGGTGCAGACCTGTACGCTCGCACATGAAAGTGGGCCAAAATGGCGCACGCGCACCAGAGTGTATGTCTTGCACGCGCGCGCATGAAAGTGAGGCAAAGTGGCGCACGTGCACCAGAGTGTCTGTCATTCATGCTTAATAACAGAGCAGTTTCACTTCAGCATTCGAAACAGACGAGTCAACGGTTTTGACTAAGAATTAAATGACAAATTAAAGTGCATTGAAGTCGTTTAATGCAATTTAATTTTCTCATTTAATTCAGATTTGCTGTTTCATCTCAGATGCTGTATAAGTACAGCATCACAACCTGCTGCAAGACACACCGAAAATTCTCCAACATATGCAACTTCTTCTCTGCAGAATCATCTTCATTTTCTTTCTTGTTTCAAGGTATACCTTCGGGTTTCGTCAACTCCGGCAATGCAAGTGATCATTTTGTTGTATCCTGGTGTCACACCCCAACCGATGGCGGAATCATCGGGGCGCGGCACTGAGCGAAACAGATTGTTCAGAAGTTTCCACAACAACTATCATACAATTCAGTTATATAACACGTCCCATACCGTGTCCCAAATAATAACAAGTTATCATAGAAATCAACTAAACAACATGGGAACTGTTCCGACAACTCAGATTCTTAGTTATTACAAACCGAATTTAGATATTGTTTTAAGACTTCTAGACGGCTAACTATAGATCTTACTGACTACAGGTGCCAGTACAAGATCTACAGATAATTATGGCCCTGGAGCAGGTATGTGGACACTGTCCTAAGGTCACAGGCTCCTAGAAGCTTATTATTGCCTCGCTTCCCTAGCACGCTAGTAGCTTAAACACCTGTCACATACGTTAAAATAAAAGTCAATACATATAATGTAAAGGTGAGTACACAAGTTTGATATAGCATATAAAGTTCGAAAAGTTTACGCATAACCAAGCACGTACACAAGGGCAAACGATGCATGTAAATTATCAACATGGGACCATCGATACCAACGACTTCGAGTTGACTGTCCGAGACAGTTCGCAATACATGATTACCACTGTAATCCATGCAAGTAATTGTCCTTAGCAACCCCCGTGTGAACGGGTGCTGAGTCCAAACTATAGTACTACGTTGCTAAAGCAGGTAGATAGCACTCCACGTGTAAACATAATAAACAGCAATCATTTAGACAAGTAATACATGCAAGTAGGTTAGCGTTCAAATAGTTTGTGTTGTTCGTGAATTTGATAGATTACGTATGTAACACCCAAAAGTGCTGAAAGCAAAAAGGGATCGAGTATACTCACAGTGGTTGATCGTGGGTTGAGAGGAGCACTGAGAATAGGTTAGCCTGAATAGTTCGATAACAATACAACGATGAGTGACGCGGAAAAGTAAACAATGTATTTGGATCGAGTAGGCCATTCGATCGGACAGCAGTTCGATCGAGTGGGCTGTTCGATTGGTTTGAAAGTCCGTTCGAACATCCATTCGATCGGCCGGCTGGCTCGATCGGCTGGTTCCTTCAAGTGGATTGTTTCTTCCTTTGATGTGAAGGACGTGTTTGTGTATGATGGTTTGTACTACCTTTCAAGTTGGCCGATCGAACGGGCTGTTCGATCGGTTAGCCCAACCGATCGGCTAGCACTTCATTGTTTTCAAATATGTCACTCGATCGGTTGGCATGCTCGATCGGTTGACATTCCAATGTTTCGAAAAGTCTAAGTGTTTTGAAGTGTAGTATCTCATGATTCGAGTAGTAATGATCACAATCGAGTGGCTCGATCGATCGAATAGAACTCTGTCAATATTACACTTCATGAGTTTGTGGGACTAAGTGCTAGTCGATCGGTTAGCCTAGTCGATCGGCTGGCATAGTCGTTCGGTTGGGCTGTTCGATCGAACAGCCTAGCCGTTCGGCCAGCTTCTCGATTCGGTTAACCTGTCACTTAACACTTGGTTATTCCCGTTAATTGTTGATGTTTTAGAGATATTTTGACTACGAGTTGAACCACAAAGCTGAAGTCCCTACTTAGTCTACTGACTCGAGCAGGAATCACCCAAGCTCGGCCAGAGGCGGTTTGGAACTTAAGTTTAACGTTTAACCCGAAATCGGTATATCTCTCGGTAGAACCCGAATCTTGAACCATGTGTCTGTTTAGGTTGATTTGTAAATCGATTCAAGTCTCGTTTTCACCTTTTTGAGTGTAAAAGAGTTGAAAGATAGATGAAAACCCATCTTCCAATCCTTTTCCACCGTGAAATGTTAAGATCTTTGGTAGATTTTAGGTTATTTATGTGGAAATCGGTTAGATCTAAGTTATTCATGGTGGAATGATGCCAAAACTTAGTGTTCTTGAAGAACACATGATGACATCACCCAAGAACACCTAGATCTTGGTGATTTCATGGATGAAATCCAAGTTTTGAAAGATAGAAAGATGTAGAATCGATTAATGAACAAAAACGTACAAGGATTAGAGCGAAATACTTACCGGTTTGAGAGAAATCTGAGATTTAGTGAGAAGAAGAGGCTGGTCGGTCAGAGCTTTTCCAAAAGTGGAAAGCTTGACAAGGACAGCCCTATTTATAGGCTTCCAAAAGAGGAAAGGGTCAGCTGATCGAACAGCATCCCTGATCGAGTGGGCTGCTCGATCGAACAGCCTGTTCAATCGGCTAGCCTGTTCGATCAGGTTGTCCTGTTCGATCGGCTTGTCCTGTTTTGAGTATTTCGCGACGATTTTTGATATTTCGACTTCGATGAACGATGATTTGAGAATGATAGAATTCCTAATCAAATTACTTTTAGTCTCAACTACTATATCTAACATACGAGCATCCCTACAACCATTTCGGGTTCGATTTTCATTGAGTTCGATTCACCTTTGAGTCTTGATTGATTTTGATTGATTCACCACACACTTTAACATAAAGTAAACATGCACAAGTAACACGTAAGGCACACACACACGTATAAAAGCATTAAAATTATCCACACTTGAGTTCGATGATTGATTTGATTAGCTTGATTATTGATTGACTAGCTTTATTGCATTGTTACTTCCTATCATTCACAGTCGGTCGTTGATTCACAGTTCGATTATCGGCCGATTAGTTTGATTATACAACACTTACTCCAAATAATATGAAAATCAAAATGAAACTAAAATGAAATTAATCTTTATTGATCTTTAATTCCAATAACAGTCAACTCTTGACTTTGACTTTGACTTTTGGGAGAACACGGGGTGTTACAGTCTCCCCACCTTTAGGGAATTTCGTCCCGAAATTAGGCCGAGAACCGTACATCACCGTGCGATTTACCAATTTGATGCTTCAGATCTATCTGAATAACTGCGGGTACTTGGCCTTCATGTCACTTTCGAGTTCCCAAGTGAACTCCGCGCCTCGTTTGCCTTCCCATCGTACTTTTACAATAGGAATGCGAGAGCGTCTGAGTTGCTTGGTCTGTCGGTCCATGATTTCAACAGGCTTTTCCACGAAGTGTAGCGTCTCATTGACCTGAAGATCGTCGAGTGGTATTATTGCGTCGTGGTCGGCTACGCATTTCCGAAGGTTTGAAATATGGAAAGTCGGGTGGACATTGCTGAGTTCCTCCGGTAATTCGAGTTTGTAGGCAACTTTACCGATCCTTTCCAGAATCTTAAAAGGTCCAACAAATCGAGGCGCAAGTTTCCCTCTTTTGCCGAATCGGACTACTCCCTTCCAAGGTGATACCTTTAGGAGCACGTAGTCGCCAACTGCAAATTCGCGGGGCTTGCGTCGTTTATCGGCGTACATCTTTTGTCTGTCCCGGGCCTTTACCAAGTTTTCCCTTATCTGGTGGATCTTGTCAGTCGTTTCTTGCAGAATCTCGGGCCCAGTCAATTGTGAATGACCGACCTCGTGCCATACAATAGGCGAGCGACATCTCCTACCATACAAGGCTTCGAAAGGTGCCATTTCGATGCTGGAGTGATAGCTATTATTGTACGAAAATTCGACTAACGGTAGGTGTTTGCTCCAACTACCACCAAAATCGATAACACACGCACGGAGCATGTCTTCAATAGTACGAATCGTTCTTTCAGTCTGCCCGTCGGTTTGCGGGTGGAATGCGGTACTCAAATTCAGCGTCGTACCAAGAGCTGCTTGAAAAGTTTCCCACAATCTCGATGTAAACCGAGCGTCGCGATCAGAAATGATGTCTCGAGGCGTACCATGATTCTTAATGATCTCGTCGGTGTAGATTTGGGCTAGCTTGACCACCTTATAGTCTTCTCGTATTGGCAGAAAGTGGGCTGATTTGGTTAGACGGTCGACTATAACCCAAATACTGTCGTGACCTGATGGCGTGGTCGGAAGCTTAGTTATGAAATCCATAGCTATGCTTTCCCACTTCCATACGGGTATCGGCGGTTGTTCGAGTAAGCCTGAAGGTCTTTGGTGTTCAGCCTTGACTCTTGCACAAGTTAAACAGCTACCAACATATAGAGCAATATCCCTTTTCATCCCAGGCCACCAGTACTTGTAGCGAAGGTCCTGGTACATTTTGTCCGCACCGGGATGAAGGGAATATCGGGATTTGTGGGCTTCGTTCATGATGGTCTTTCGCAAATCTGTCCTTCTCGGAACCCAGATTCGGTCCAGATAATAGAATATCCCGTCGGCTTTGCTCACGAGCTGAGTTCCATCATGATAGATTCGTTCTTTCTTCAACGTACGCTCGTTAAAGCAAGCGTGTTGTGCTTCGCGGATGAGAGCTTCGAGGTTATACTGAGCCTGGATGTTTCGAACACCTATCACGTAATTCTTTCTGCTGAGGGCGTCTGCAACTACATTCGCCTTGCCTGGGTGATAACGGATCTCACAGTCGTAATCGTTGAGAAGTTCTACCCATCGGCGTTGACGCATATTGAGTTCTCTCTGGTTAAAGATATGTTGTAGGCTCTTGTGATCGGTGAAGATCGTACACCTTGTACCATACAGGTAGTGTCGCCAAATCTTTAAGGCAAAGACAACTGCGCCTAGCTCAAGGTCATGGGTTGTATAATTCTTCTCGTGGATTTTGAGCTGTCGAGATGCGTAAGCTATAACCTTGTCTCGTTGCATGAGAACACAGCCAAGTCCAAGGTTTGAAGCATCACAATAGACAACGAAGTCTTCGCTTCCGTCCGGCAGTGTAAGAACTGGTGCATGGCACAGCATGTGTTTGAGGGTTTGGAAAGCAGTCTCCTGCGCGGTTCCCCACACAAAAGGCTTGTCTTTATGAGTAAGGGAGGTAAGCGGTACAGCAATCTTTGAGAATCCTTCGATGAATCGCCGGTAGTAACCAGCTAATCCGAGAAAAGAGCGAACTTCTGACGGATTCTTTGGCGTAACCCATCCCTTGACTGCCTCAATCTTTGCAGGATCAACGTGTATACCCCGACTATTCACAATGTGACCCAGAAATTGAACCTCCTCCAACCAGAACTCACACTTGGAGAATTTGGCGTAGAGTTGGTTTCCCTGAAGCAACTCGAGAACCAATCGCAAATGCTGCGCATGTTCGGCCCTCGATCTGGAATAGATCAGGACATCGTCGATAAATACAATGACGAAACGGTCTAAGAACGGTTTACACACGCGATTCATCAGATCCATAAAGACCGCGGGTGCGTTGGTCAAACCAAAAGGCATGACAACAAATTCGTAGTGGCCGTATCGGGTTCGAAAAGCGGTTTTGGGTATATCTTCCTCTTGAATCCGCAACTGATGGTAGCCTGAACGTAGATCAATCTTGGAGAAACACTGAGCACCTTGTAGTTGGTCAAACAGATCATCGATTCTTGGTAAGGGGTATCGATTCTTGATGGTCAGCTTGTTCAATTCCCGGTAATCGATGCACATTCGGAACGACCCGTCCTTCTTTTTGACGAAAAGGACTGGTGCGCCCCATGGAGAAGTGCTCGGGCGAATGAAGCCTTTTTCAAGTAACTCTTGGAGTTGGTTTGAGAGTTCTCGCATCTCAGATGGAGCGAGTCGATACGGAGCTTTGGCCACTGGGTTGGCTCCTGGAATAAGGTCGATTCGAAAGTCGATATCACGACTTGGAGGTAATCCAGGAAGATCATCAGGGAACACCTGAGGAAATTCTCGGACAACAGGAACATCCTTGACTTCAACTTTCCTTTTCTTGTCCGTCTCTGCTACAACAATGTTGGCCAAGAAGGCTCGATATTCCTTGCGGAGATATTTGCGAGCTTGAAGGCATGACATGAGCTTGAGATCTTTTGCAGTAGTTTCACCATAAACACATAGAATATCACCACTAGCTAGCACAAAACGAATCATCTTATCGGAACACACAACTTCAGCATGGTTTTCACGAAGAAAGTCCATGCCTACTATGACATCGAAACTTCCGAGCTGCATTGGAATGAGATTAATCGGGAATATATGATTGTTGAGCTCGAGAGTACAATCACGGAGCACAGAATTGACAGCAATGGTTCTTCCGGTAGCGACTTCTACTTCGAAGGGTGACGAAAGATAAGAGCGCTTACGTCTAAGAAGTTTCTCAAACTCAAATGACACAAAGCAGTTATCGGCTCCAGTATCAAACAAACATGATGCATATATACCATTCACAGGGAACGTACCATTGACCACGTTGTTATCAGCTTGAGCCTGGCGTGCGTTGATGTTGAAAGTTCTGGCGTGAGCGGCTTGTTGTTGAGGCTGCTGTTGTTGTTGCTGGGGTTGTTGAGCTTCTTGTTTCACCACTCTGTTCGGGCACCGGTTTGCGAAGTGGTTAGGGTCACCACATGCAAAGCAGGTCCGAACATTGTTTGCCGGAGCCTGTGCAGCTTGAGGAGCTTGAGGAGCTTGAGGAGCAGGTAGCAGGGCTTGATTAACAGCGGCTTGAGCTTGCGTTTGACGAGGACCATAGCGGCAATTCGCAGTGAAATGCCCGTAAACGTTGCAGTGGGCACAGTAACGGCAGGCCACACCCACCGGGTGATGATAAGAACATGTAGCACAGAGTGGGTGGGGGCCGGTGTACGCACGCTTAGCTGGCGGCGCATTGATCACTGGCGCAGTGCGCTGTGGTTGTTGCTGTTGTGGCGGTACTGACTGAAGAGGAGCAGCATTGGTTGCGGCGGCGCAACTCTTGCTCTTCTTTCTTCTTCTCGAGGACTTGGAGGCTTGAGCAGTAGGGTTGTCGGTTGATGCGGCAGTAACTTGATGCAACGACTTGGATGGCTTATCCCAGACACCAGCCTTAACTCGCTTGTCATTAATCTCGGCAGCGAGTAGGTAGGTTTCCTCGATTGATGCGGGTTTGGCGGCGAACACAAAATCTGCAACACAATCCGGAAGAGCACGGATGTATTTCTTGATGGTCATCTCAGGAGTCTTGACCTGGTCTGGACAGATAATGCTCAGTTGTTTGAAACGGGCGGTGAGACCAGCGTTGTCGCCCTCCTTCTGCTTGATGGTCCAGAACTCATCCTCCAACTTTTGGCGTTCGTGGGGAGGACAGAACTCGTCCAGCATGATAGCCTTCAGTTCCTCCCACGTCAGTTCGTAGGCAGCGTCGTTCCCGCGCTTATTCCTTTCGGCTGTCCACCAGTCCAATGCCCGCGACTGGAAGACACCGGTAGCATTGAGAGTTCGAAGATGATCCGGGCATCCGCTTTGACGAAGGGTAACTTCCACAGAGTCAAACCAGTGAAATAAGCCTGTAGGGCCCTCTTCACCGGTGAACTCCTTCGGTCCACACGCCTTAAATTGCTTGAAACTGAACGGAGCTTTGCTGGACTCAGTGAGGGTTCGGGATTCTTCCGACGACTTGCTGGTGTTTTCGTACACCTCACTGACAGCTTTCGCTACAGACCTCGAGATGAGCTTGGCGAGACGTCGGTCTCTCTTTTCCTGACGGGAAAGGTTTTGGCGAGTTCTTGATGATGACGACATGGTCTGCAATAGACATCGCCATAGGGCTCAACACAACGAATTCGAATCTCGCACGTCTTAGTTTACTAAAGCTTAGAATCACGTCGCATCTCACGTCACGTAACACATATAAACACATAAGCACATAATCATAGAGGCACATAAGCACAGAAGCAATTAGAGCACATAAGCAAGTAAGCAAATAGAGCACTTAATTTCCTAAACACGTACGAAATTTTATCACAGAGGCGGTCAGAAAACAGAAACCTATAACTACAAGTCGAGTATCGTTCGTTTTGCATATCGGATAGCATCACACTGTATCGTCTAACTTAGTCGTATAGCGTAGCATAGCACACTGGTTTCGTTTAGATCACATCAACAGGGATTTGAATCGAGATAGGATAGCAACAAAAGTCACGCAGATTGATAACAAATGGAGCAATCAATGAATCTTTAAAACACGTAATCAGGTAAATCATATAAAATCAACGAAGCAACACTCAAAATCGGAAAATGGATTGTCTGCGGCTACTAGACTTCGACTAACCATGGCAATTTAACTATTCACAGTTGACTTGTCGTCACTTTCGACTCTAGGGGACATGTTTCTGCCTCGATTCTTGGGCATTATGCATGCGCATTCTAGGCCATACTCGTGAGTTCAGGTCATTGGAGTCCGTCAATTGCCTTGGCGAGATAAAATAAAGTCGGAATAACTGCCAAGGTTAGGGTTTCACCCCTAGCTTAGCAATTTCTTCCTTGTTTTAAGAAAATTTAGAGGAAAGTTTTCATTAAATTACGGGTTTCAGCCCTAATTTGGTATAATTCTCCCCCGTTTGTTGATAGAAATTTGCACAAAGTATCTGGCAAAATTTGTAATTTAGGCAGGAATTTGCGGGTTTCACTCCTAATCCCGTCCAAATTACAAAACTTGGCTCGGAGTTCGGATGTAATGATAGAATAGAAGGAAACAACATAAAATAAGCACATAAACTTGGTCTCTTGGTTCCTAACTATAGTCTAGGTCTCTAAGACAGCGATCCGGACTAAATCGTGTCTAACCTAATTTCCCTATAGTTATGGCTCTGATACCAATCTGTCACACCCCAACCGATGGCGGAATCATCGGGGCGCGGCACTGAGCGAAACAGATTGTTCAGAAGTTTCCACAACAACTATCATACAATTCAGTTATATAACACGTCCCATACCGTGTCCCAAATAATAACAAGTTATCATAGAAATCAACTAAACAACATGGGAACTGTTCCGACAACTCAGATTCTTAGTTATTACAAACCGAATTTAGATATTGTTTTAAGACTTCTAGACGGCTAACTATAGATCTTACTGACTACAGGTGCCAGTACAAGATCTACAGATAATTATGGCCCTGGAGCAGGTATGTGGACACTGTCCTAAGGTCACAGGCTCCTAGAAGCTTATTATTGCCTCGCTTCCCTAGCACGCTAGTAGCTTAAACACCTGTCACATACGTTAAAATAAAAGTCAATACATATAATGTAAAGGTGAGTACACAAGTTTGATATAGCATATAAAGTTCGAAAAGTTTACGCATAACCAAGCACGTACACAAGGGCAAACGATGCATGTAAATTATCAACATGGGACCATCGATACCAACGACTTCGAGTTGACTGTCCGAGACAGTTCGCAATACATGATTACCACTGTAATCCATGCAAGTAATTGTCCTTAGCAACCCCCGTGTGAACGGGTGCTGAGTCCAAACTATAGTACTACGTTGCTAAAGCAGGTAGATAGCACTCCACGTGTAAACATAATAAACAGCAATCATTTAGACAAGTAATACATGCAAGTAGGTTAGCGTTCAAATAGTTTGTGTTGTTCGTGAATTTGATAGATTACGTATGTAACACCCAAAAGTGCTGAAAGCAAAAAGGGATCGAGTATACTCACAGTGGTTGATCGTGGGTTGAGAGGAGCACTGAGAATAGGTTAGCCTGAATAGTTCGATAACAATACAACGATGAGTGACGCGGAAAAGTAAACAATGTATTTGGATCGAGTAGGCCATTCGATCGGACAGCAGTTCGATCGAGTGGGCTGTTCGATTGGTTTGAAAGTCCGTTCGAACATCCATTCGATCGGCCGGCTGGCTCGATCGGCTGGTTCCTTCAAGTGGATTGTTTCTTCCTTTGATGTGAAGGACGTGTTTGTGTATGATGGTTTGTACTACCTTTCAAGTTGGCCGATCGAACGGGCTGTTCGATCGGTTAGCCCAACCGATCGGCTAGCACTTCATTGTTTTCAAATATGTCACTCGATCGGTTGGCATGCTCGATCGGTTGACATTCCAATGTTTCGAAAAGTCTAAGTGTTTTGAAGTGTAGTATCTCATGATTCGAGTAGTAATGATCACAATCGAGTGGCTCGATCGATCGAATAGAACTCTGTCAATATTACACTTCATGAGTTTGTGGGACTAAGTGCTAGTCGATCGGTTAGCCTAGTCGATCGGCTGGCATAGTCGTTCGGTTGGGCTGTTCGATCGAACAGCCTAGCCGTTCGGCCAGCTTCTCGATTCGGTTAACCTGTCACTTAACACTTGGTTATTCCCGTTAATTGTTGATGTTTTAGAGATATTTTGACTACGAGTTGAACCACAAAGCTGAAGTCCCTACTTAGTCTACTGACTCGAGCAGGAATCACCCAAGCTCGGCCAGAGGCGGTTTGGAACTTAAGTTTAACGTTTAACCCGAAATCGGTATATCTCTCGGTAGAACCCGAATCTTGAACCATGTGTCTGTTTAGG
Source organism: Helianthus annuus (assembly GCF_002127325.2). NCBI lineage: Eukaryota > Viridiplantae > Streptophyta > Magnoliopsida > Asterales > Asteraceae > Helianthus > Helianthus annuus. Next base: position 164,074,882 of record NC_035440.2, on the reverse strand, counting down.
TTGATTTGTAAATCGATTCAAGTCTCGTTTTCACCTTTTTGAGTGTAAAAGAGTTGAAAGATAGATGAAAACCCATCTTCCAATCCTTTTCCACCGTGAAATGTTAAGATCTTTGGTAGATTTTAGGTTATTTATGTGGAAATCGGTTAGATCTAAGTTATTCATGGTGGAATGATGCCAAAACTTAGTGTTCTTGAAGAACACATGATGACATCACCCAAGAACACCTAGATCTTGGTGATTTCATGGATGAAATCCAAGTTTTGAAAGATAGAAAGATGTAGAATCGATTAATGAACAAAAACGTACAAGGATTAGAGCGAAATACTTACCGGTTTGAGAGAAATCTGAGATTTAGTGAGAAGAAGAGGCTGGTCGGTCAGAGCTTTTCCAAAAGTGGAAAGCTTGACAAGGACAGCCCTATTTATAGGCTTCCAAAAGAGGAAAGGGTCAGCTGATCGAACAGCATCCCTGATCGAGTGGGCTGCTCGATCGAACAGCCTGTTCAATCGGCTAGCCTGTTCGATCAGGTTGTCCTGTTCGATCGGCTTGTCCTGTTTTGAGTATTTCGCGACGATTTTTGATATTTCGACTTCGATGAACGATGATTTGAGAATGATAGAATTCCTAATCAAATTACTTTTAGTCTCAACTACTATATCTAACATACGAGCATCCCTACAACCATTTCGGGTTCGATTTTCATTGAGTTCGATTCACCTTTGAGTCTTGATTGATTTTGATTGATTCACCACACACTTTAACATAAAGTAAACATGCACAAGTAACACGTAAGGCACACACACACGTATAAAAGCATTAAAATTATCCACACTTGAGTTCGATGATTGATTTGATTAGCTTGATTATTGATTGACTAGCTTTATTGCATTGTTACTTCCTATCATTCACAGTCGGTCGTTGATTCACAGTTCGATTATCGGCCGATTAGTTTGATTATACAACACTTACTCCAAATAATATGAAAATCAAAATGAAACTAAAATGAAATTAATCTTTATTGATCTTTAATTCCAATAACAGTCAACTCTTGACTTTGACTTTGACTTTTGGGAGAACACGGGGTGTTACACCTGGAAACAAACGAGTTCTCATGGGAGACTCGAAATTTGTTTTAAGGGGTCCGTGTCTAACACGATCCTCAGCCAAGAACATCTCTTTGTTTTGTATTTTTTGTTCTTGTTTATCTTTTTATTTCAGTTGTAGAGGTATTGTAAATTACTGCTTTCTTCATTTCTGTATTGTATTTCAAATTAATAAAAGTTTTATTTCATTTTATACGAACGGTCTCCTACAGTAAATTCTGTCTGACAATTTGAAGAATATCTCCTCGTCCAACCCGCGAAAAGAAAGCGAAGGCGGTGAAGGCAAAGGAAAGACCGAAATAAACTCAAACACGATATCAGAACCTGTCATTGACGAACTTAAGGAGCGGATATGACTAAATGAGAGGAAACCATGGACTCCTTCAAAAGTCGAATGGAGCAATAAGCAAAACATCAACATACTTATAATAATGGACTACTAATGAAAGAGAATGCCGAAACCTAAGATAGTTTTAAAATTTATAATTTATTTGTAAAAAAGAATGGATATCATTAAGTATTTTCTCACTGGTTAAATTATAATTGAATCTATTTAAAAAAAAAACTTCTAAGGTTACACATATTATATTTTCTTTGAAATAAAGAAATAAATGATAAAATTTTAAAAACATCTGTAATGTTTCACAATACCTTTGAACGGTCATTTAAAGAATTGCATTAAATACAACCATTAGGTGGTGTTTGGTATGGAGAAATGGAAGGTGGAATGAAATAGATGATTATGAGGGAATGAAGAAAAGAGTGTTTGGTTGGTCAATGAAATGGAATCACCTATTCCAAAAGGCATTCCATTCTCTCAAAATCATTCCATCCACCCCCTATGTTTTTTTTTTCATTCCAAAAGGCATTCCACTACCACCACTGACACCATTGCCGCCACCCGCCAACACCTCACCCCGACAGCCATCGTCGCCAGCGCCGCCGTCACCGACCCGCCACCGTTATCACCCACAACCGCGACCGACCGTCAACGCCACTCGCCGCCGCCACCACCCACCACCATCGTCGACGCCACCACCACCAACTGCCGCCACCACCCACTGCCACCTCCGCCGCCACCCACCACCAACTGCCGCCGCCACCCACCGCCATCCACCACCAACAGCCGCCTTGCCGCCACCACCACTCGTCGTCGCCGCCGCACCGCCACTCGCTGCCACCACCACTCGTCGTCGCCGCCGCACCGCCACTCGCCGCCGCCACCACCACCCATCGCCATCGCTGCCACCCACCACCGCCACCTATAACCACCCACAATCATTACCACCGACCACCACCACCACTCACCGCCGATTTTATTACTTCGTTTTTCTTTCATAATAATGCATTCCATTCACACATGGTAACCAAACAGGACATGGAATGGTAATGATCCATTGCATTCCCTCATCTATTCCATTACCTCGTCCATTCCATTCTTTCGTCCATTCCATTACCCCATACCAAACAGACCCTTAGGGTGCGTTAGAGGTGCACATATCGGGTTTTTGTTAATATTCGGTTCCGGGTATGATCGGGTATTGGAAAATCGAGTATTAAGAGAAATTGGGTAGGGTTCAGGTACGGGTATTGAAGAGAAAAGACATACCCTATGTACCTGGGTAGGGATTAATTAGGTTCGGGTATAACCGGGTATGATCCGGGTATTAATACCCGATTTAAAAAAAACATGTTTTTTTATTTTACATAAAAATAAATGTGTTTAGAAATTAAATTTGGTTTGTAATTTGTAAAAGTAATTAAAAACAAATTACAATAACATAAATTCACTCAAATACAAATTATTTGTTTTATAATATGCGTTTTAAAAAAAACTTAAATATAAAAGTTGCAAAGTAAACATAAAAATATACCTTAAAAATTCGGGTATTCTATCGGGTATTAAAAAAAGCATTATCGGGTATAGGCTATGGCCAGTTCCGGGTATTTTCGGATATAAATCGGATACAGATTCAGTTACGAGTATTGAGCTCAAAATGTATACCCTATCCATACCCTGCGGGTAAGGTCGGGTTCGGTTACGAGTATACAATACTGGGGTACAAAAATAACCGGTTTTGGGTTTTCTTATTGGGTTCGATTCCGGGTACAGGTTTCTTGTGCACCTCTAGGGTGCGTGTTGTAGAGAAAGTGTTGGACGCTAAAACAAGCCACATTGTTTGGCTATGGGCATGAAAACCATGACGCGGACCAGACCTATAGTATATGTAATTCAGTCTTGGGCTTAGGGCATCAAAAAAAAAAAATAGGGCCTTCAGCCCTCTACTAAAAAATGGCCAACTGAAACGACTCCATGAGCCTTTTTACGAGTTCCAACACGGCTTAAAAGAGCTTTCCTTAGCAGCGACTCACCTTTTGCCACGTGTGCACCTCTGTTCAGTCCCTGTCTTCTGCCCCAATTTAACTGTTCAGTCCCCGTCTTCCTGTCTTCTGCCCCAGTTTTTCTGCACATTGATGCTCCATTAGGAACCACTCCACCACCGAGGACATCAACCACCATCCATCCACCTTTTTCTGACCAACAATCACCACTACCCCACCGTCGACGATTGTCGACGACCACTGCTCACCCGTCGAATAACAATCACGACTCACCCTCTGATCGACCACCATACCCACCGTCACCCACAATAGACTAACCTCCACCATCATCGATCACACTACCCACATCCGATTACCCCATCACACTGTACACCTCCACCACGGTCCTTCATTCCTTTTGTCGACAATTTCCACCACGACAACCACTCTATTCACCTCGATAACCAACGCGCCGATCAATCGACCACCGATTACCATCTCTTATCACCTCTGGCCAAATCAACAAAAGGCTTTAAACTTCCATTTGTTATATAAACGAGATAGAGAGAGAAAGAGGAACAGTTATTACATTTTTTCCAACAAATCATATCCCACTCACAGTTACATCCTCCTCTTCTTGACTTATAAGACTCCAAAAAATGGAAGATAGGCTACTGTTTCTAAAGTGGTTGTAGGGTGGTGGTGGTTGGTGAAGAAGAAGATAATAATAAGATAGGGAGTAGGGTGGGAGTGGGGTAGTTTTGAACTATGATGCACTGGGACCGGTACGGGGATGGGTACGCGAATGGGAAACGGAAAAACTAAAAAATTCAAGAAGCGGGGACGGGACGGGTACGGGAATAAAAACATATAAAAAATAAATATATATTAAAGATAATGTAACATAAAACCCCAAAATAGTTATATATTGATGTAAAGTTCAAAAATCCCATATCTTCCACATCTAATCAAACGTTAACAAGCAAATCGCTTTCAAGTTCCGGTTCATCTCATGAAAGATCAGCAAACTCCAAAAATCCTACATCTTCCATCGAGTCAAAAGCATCTCCACCCACATCCCACATATTTACAACATCATTAGGGGCCCTAGACAAAATCCGAAGATTGTTGTGGATGTAAACCAAGTCTTGAGCACGACTTGTAGTCAATCTGTTCCTCCTTCGAGTGGATAAATGCATAGGTGCTCCAATTTCGCTCAACACATGAAGACGAACTAGGTTGTCCAAGTAATTTAAAGCTAAAGTTTGGAGAAGAGGGGTTTGAGCACCAAAGTTAGCCCACCATGACTTGGGTTCCATAGTATCCATCTTTGTAATACATGTTAAATATTCAAAAGGACCAGCCTTCATTGAAAACAAAGCATACTCATCCAAGACTCTATCATGCTCATCATCATTAGGAAACAATCTCTTAAAACAAGTCTTCCTCTCTTGTGAAATTTCTCCATCCCTATGAGGAGGGAGTCTTTTACTATCCGCAAGTAACCATGCGTCACTATAATATCTACAACATTTAAAAGTAAAAATATAAATACATAATAGAAACCAAGCATGTAATTTTAAATCATATACCTTGGATTTAAAGACTGTGCTAAACAATGTAGAGGAGTGTTATTCTTCGTCCACCGAACCACTAAAACTTGATGCACAACATCATAAAAGATACTACGAGTAGATAAGGGACGTTTTTCTTTCTTGTAGATCTCGGCCTTCAGCTTCTCAATCATTAAATCCCACATCTCATACACCAAATGTAGACATGGTTTGTCGGTGTCACAAACTCTAATCATATCATATATCGGTTCAGTAAAACTAAGAATGTATGATACTTTATCCCACCAATCATCATCCAAAATCTTCTCTTTAACAGAGTTAGCTTTCACCGTGTCATCCTCTCTATAAGAAGCCCATTCATTACTTATGACCATAGCTTGTAGACCCCGTTTGACAAGTTTGAATCTCTTAAGCATCACAACAATTGAAGCAAAACGAGTATCAGCAACCGAAAGCAATCTAAGAAGAGTAAACTTGCTTAAAATGGAGAGTCTCATGTTATGGTTCATGATAAAGTTTTTTATTGCAACCGCATCCATGTGAACTTCTGTTATCCATTTGCATTCATCATATATTGTTTTATTGGTTTCCACATTCCTTGGTGAACATATATTCTTCAATGCAAGATTAAGCGTATGTACCACGCATGGTGTCCAATAGATGCGAGTAAACTCACTCGTGACAATCTCTCCAGCCGCCTTACAAGTTGATGCATTGTCGGTGATGATTTGCACAACATTTTCATGACCAATCTCGTTGATAACTTCTTTCATCAGATTAGCAATAAAAAACTTATCTGTGACAACTCGTATTTCAGAACCTATCTTTGTGTTTACTGTGACATGTATGAACTCTATGCGATTATTTGATATGTTGATATTAATGAATAAATGCTACATGTTATGTGAATGTATGTGTAGATATGTATACTTGTCACGCAAGCCTTTAGGGCCGCACACTTCATCTCTCGTTACATCTCTCTCTCGGCCCACTCTATACGACTCGAGACCATGGGCAGCCCAAGTGAGGGTTTGGCCCACTCCCTTATGCGCATAACACTTAGGGTGTTAATAACCATCTCTCACTTTACAAAAAGCACTTTACACATACAAACCCTAGGAGCTCTCTCCCTTCTCTCTAGAACTTGACGACAAACACACCATTTCCATCGAAGATCCTTGTGTTCGGATCATCCTCGTTATACGCTCTAAACCGGTTAGTGTTTTGTTATTAGTTGATGTTATATTATGTGATATTACATGTCTTATGTGATGAATTATAAATGGTACATGATTGTGATCAATGTTCGTATATTGTCATATGTTGATCGAATCCAACTAGGGTTTCATGCTAGTAATGTTTATTAATGAGCTTATGTGGTGAAATCGGAACATGTGTTTAGATGAATAGATGGTTTACAAGCAGCCTTGGTTCGGGTATTTCATGATGTTCGTGTAGTAGGTTGGGCCAATCCGATTAAGGATTCGTTGATTATTGGTGTTCACAATCTAAGATTTGCACGTTAGTATTGAAACTTGTTAATTTAGATGATCCAACTGTTATTGTTCTTGAATTGATGATGATAATGGTAATATGAATGTGCATGATTTCTGCATAATTGTGATTTGATCTGAATTGTGAAACTGCCAAAACTGTAAGCAATTGTTACGGAAATCATGAGCTGCAAATCAGGAAATCGGTTACACTTCATAGTCTCGACAAGGGATTGTGAGTCGAGACCCCACTGTCTCGACTCGAGACCACAACACCGACACAAACAGCACAACTCAAGACCACGGTTGCGGGTCCGGTTGCGACTCGAGACCGTCTAGTCTCGACTAGTACATGCATGACTCGAGACCTCCTTTGTTGCGACTCGAGAACTCTAGGACTACAACTCGAGACCGCACTGTCTCGACTCGAGATCTCTAGTCTCGACTCGAGACCACGAACACATGCACACTGTTGGACTCGCACACTGTTACGAGCCCAACCATTTGGGCCGCATACTTGGACTTTGTTTACGTGACTGTACTGTTGAACTAGCACTGTTGTTGAACTGCCATGATTATACGTGTATGCTATGATCGTTACTTGTGTACAATACGTGTAGAACATACGTGCACTACTTGAATACGAACCTAACTTGTATGGTAACCATGGTAGGACGTGGTTGACCACCATATAGCTTAATTGAACTTTTCTGTGTATCTGCCGAGCAAAACCAAAGTGAGTTCACAATCTTACCAAGGCATGGGATTCCCAGGGTCGGGAATGGGTTGGAAGATTTCTTGTACTTAAGTTATTATCGGGATTACGTACTATGGGCCTCGGGAGAGGAAGGGGTATTGATAGATACTGCTAGACGAGTGATACAAATACTTCTCTTCGCACACACGCCGGGAATGGCTGCGATAATAGAACTAATCTTCGCACACATGCCTGGAATGGCTGCGAACCATACACTAAACTTCGCATACATGCTGGGTGGGCTGCGATACAAATATACCTAGTCTAGAAATACTTGGGAAACTCCCACTAATCTTCGCACACATGCCTAGAGGGCTGCGATACAAATGCACACGATACATGGTTTACTAAACAAACTTACGATTTACTATTCTATCTAGCACACTGAATAACCAATCGTGAACTCGCTCAACTAGTTGTTGACTCTCTGTTACGTGCCTTGCAGGACCTTAGGTATACATGGAGCTTGCACGGGAGGCACAGTCGTTGTGGACATGGATCGTGGGCGTTTTGATAAACACTTATGACAGTTGAAAACTTATCAATTACGTTGGATTTTATACTATGCTTCTGCTACTTAAACTATGTTATTTGAGCACCTTTCATATTGTGGGTTGATACATTTACGTTACTATTTACTTATATGTTCGATATGATTGGTGGCTTGATCCTGGTCATGTCACGCCTCCAAACGGTGGTACTCCGCGTGTGGATTTTGGGGGTGTGACATATTGGTATCAGAGCCATTGGTTATAGAGAACTTGGTTTTAATATGGGGAAAACGTTTTTATTAAAACCAGACTATAACCAGAACAGTGCTCTCAACGATCCACAACGACGCTTCGCTCCACGTGCAAGACTCAACATCCTAGGTAATATGGTTTATGTTTATATTGCCTACTTGCTAGATTACATAGAACTTTGCTCATGGTATGCTTAGATACACATAACTACTATTGCTTGAGAACACTTGTGTGCTTACTCTCTTCTGTCATCGCACTTTTCGAGAACCTCTCTCTTACCTATGTTATCTTTGATATGAAGATCATGTCTGGACGTATTAACATGACTCAAGCCCAGTTGACGGCTCTCATTAATGAACAAGTTGTTGCGGCACTTGCAGCCGCACAGGCAGGAGGTATATCCTGCAGTCGTAACTCACACTAGGATCTTTAGATCCTACACTTTTAGACCAACTCTTGTGTTTAACTTTGTCCTATTCGTACACAATAGGTCAGCACGCACCGCCACCTGTTTGCACTTTCAAGAACTTCATGGACTGTCGTTCAAGCACGTTTAGTGGCACTGAAGGAGCAGTGGGACTCCTCCATTGGTTTGAGAAGCTAGAGTCAGTGTTTGAAATGTGTGAATGCCCTGAGGCTCGCAGGGTGAAGTACGCCACTGGTACCCTGGAGGGAATTGCGCTGACATGGTGGAACGCGCAAGTTCAGATATTAGGGCTGGCAGCTGCTAACGCCACCCCTTGTAACGATTTCAAGGAACTGATCAAGCGAGAATACTGCACACGTGATGACATCCACAAGTTGGAGGTGGAGCTCTATCATCTGAAAATGACAGGATCGGAAATCGAAGCTTATACGAAACGGTCGAATGAACTGGCCATCTTGTGTCCAACCATGGTGGACCCTCCAATCAAGCGCATTGAGTTGTACCTCAAGGGTCTAGCATCAGAAATTCAGAGCCATGTGACATCGGCTAACCTCGACAATATCCAAGACATTCAGCGTCTTGCTCATCGCCTCACGGATCAGGCGGTGGAACAGAACAAGCTGCCAAAACGTATCAGCGCAACTACTACCGCTACCACTTCTGCTACTCCTGCTACTCCTAATGACAACAAGCGGAAATGGGATGGGGATTCCAGCAAGGGTTCAGCTACCATTCAGTCTCAGGCACAGCAGCAACGCAAGAATAATGATTACCAGAGCCCGGGTCAGCAAACTTCTGGTGGTCAGGGGCAGGGTGGATATCGAGGAATTCACCCACTATGTAACAGGTGTAACAGACACCACAGTGGTCAGTGCCGCAAGGGCCGCTGTCAGAGATGTCTCAAGATAGGGCACGAAGCTAAAGATTGCAGGAGCTCACGACCTGCGAATCAGAACTAACAACAACCACCAGCTCCTCAAAACCAGCAGCAGCAACAGCGAGGCAACAGAGGATGCTTTCAGTGTGGTGCTGAAGGCCATTTCAAGCGGGATTGCCCACAGTTAAACCAGAATCGCAACAACAACAACAATCAGGGGAATGGTAACAACAACGGTGGAAACAATAATGGCAACGAAGCTAGGGGACGTGCTTTCGTGCTGGGGCAGGGAGAAGCAAGGAATGATCCCAACGTAGTTATGGGTAAGTTTCTTCTCGACGACTTTTATGTTACTGTATTGTTTGATTCGGGTGCGGATACAAGTTATATGTCACTAAAAGTTAGCCAAATGTTAAAACGTGCACCAACACCCCTAAACACCAAGCATGTCGTAGAGTTAGCTAACGGTAAAAGTTTAGAGGCCACACACGTAGTCCAGGGTTGTAATCTTATCCTCGCTGGTCAGACTTTCTCTATCGATCTCATTCCCATAGCTCTGGGTAGTTTCGACATCGTCATTGGAATGGACTGGTTATCCCAACAGCACGCAGAGATCTTGTGCAAAGAAAAGATTGTTCGTATCCCTTGTTCCGGTCGGGAACCTCTCGTGATTCAAGGCGACAAGAGTGGTACAGTGGTCGGCATCATCTCCTTTCTAAAGGCACAGAAGTGTTTGCGAAAGGGTCACACTGCCATTCTGGCACTTGTTACCGATGCACCAGCAAAAGAAAAGAAATTGGAAGATATTCCAGTTGTACGCGACTTTCCTCAGGTGTTCCCTGAAGATTTACCTGGTCTACCGCCTCATCGCCAGGTCGAGTTTCAAATCGAGCTAGCACCAGGAGCAGCACCAATAGCACGTGCACCGTATCGCTTAGCTCCATCAGAGTTGGAAGAACTCTCTGCACAGCTACAAGAACTCTTCGATAAGGGATTTATCCGACCTAGCTCTTCGCCTTGGGGAGCTCCAGTATTATTCGTGAAAAAGAAGGACTGTACCTTCCGCATGTGCATTGATTACCGTGAACTGAACAAGGTGACAGTGAAGAATCGCTATCCTCTTCCACGAATTGATGACTTATTCGACCAGTTGCAAGGGTCGATCTACTACTCCAAGATAGACCTGAGGTCAGCTTATCATCAACTGAGAGTCCGGGATGAGGACGTCTCCAAAACCGCATTCAGAACCCGTTACGGCCACTACGAGTTTCTTGTCATGCCATTCGGGTTGACAAACGCACCGGCAGTCTTTATGGACCTTATGAACAGGGTGTGCAAACCCTACCTAGATAAGTTTGTGATTGTTTTCATCGACGACATTCTGATCTACTCCAAGAGTCAGGAGGAACACGAGCAGCATCTACGACTTATTTTGGAACTTCATCGAAAGGAACAACTGTACGCCAAGTTTTCAAAATGCGACTTCTGGCTTCGTGAAGTCCATTTTCTAGGCCATGTGGTAAACAAGGATGGGATCCATATCGATCCATCCAAGGTAGATTCGATCAGGAACTGGCCTGCACCGCGTACACCAACGAAAATACGCCAATTCTTGGGTTTGGCGGGATATTACAGACGATTCATTAAAGATTTCTCAAAGATTGCACAGCCGCTTACACTACTGACACAGAAGGGTGTCACCTACCGTTGGGGTAATACTCAGGAAACCGCTTTTCAACACTTAAAGGATAGACTTTGCAGTGCACCTATCCTCTCGTTGCCAGAGGGCACAGACGATTTTGTGGTCTATTGTGACGCATCGATACAGGGGCTTGGTTGTGTATTGATGCAACGGGATAAAGTTATTGCTTACGCTTCGCGCCAACTCAAGGTTCACGAACGGAACTACACGACGCACGATTTAGAGCTGGGAGCTGTTCTTTTCGCGCTCAAGATATGGCGACACTACTTGTACGGTACCAAGTGCACTATCTACACCGATCACAGGAGTCTCGAGCATATCTTCAAGCAGAAGGAATTGAACATGCGTCAACGTCGATGGGTTGAGCTACTTAACGATTACGAATGTGCCATCAAGTACCATCCAGGCAAAGCCAATGTTGTGGCTAACGCCCTCAGTCGAAAAGACACTCTACCTAGACGCGTGCGAGCACTACAGCTTACTATTCAGTCTGGTCTTCCTGCACAGATACGAGATGCTCAGGTAGAAGCATTGAAACCAGAAAATGTAAGGGATGAAGCCTTACGTGGCTCAAGGCAACGATTAGAACAGAAGGAAGACGGGTCCTATTACGTAACGGGGCGTATTTGGGTCGCACCATATGGCAACTTACGGGAGCTTGTAATGGACGAAACTCATAAGTCTCGCTACTCGGTACATCCAGGTTCGGATAAAATGTACCACGACATCAGGACTACGTATTTGGCCTAGCATGAAGGCCCACATAGCAACTTACGTTGGCAAGTGTTTGACTTGTGCGAGAGTCAAGACGGAATACCAGAAACCATCAGGCCGGCTTCAGCAACCCAAGATACCCCAATGGAAATGGGAGGAAATTTCCATGGACTTTGTTACTGGCCTGCCTAGATCCCAGCGTGGGAACGATATTATTTGGGTGATCGTGGATCAACTCACAAAGTCTGCTCATTTCTTGGCAATCAAAGAAACAGACAAGTTCTCCACATTAGCAGACATCTACTTGAAGGAAGTAGTCTCGAGGCACGGGGTGCCCACCTCTATCATTTCGGATCGCGATGCACGATTTACTTCAGAACTGTGGCAAGCAATGCACAAATCTTTTGGCTCTCGGTTAGACATGAGCACAGCTTACCACCCTCAGACGGATGGGCAGTCTGAACGCACGATACAAACCCTAGAAGACATGCTTCGGGCATGTGTTATTGATTTCGGCAACAACTGGGAAAAGCATCTCCCGCTAGTGGAGTTCTCGTACAATAACCGTTACCACACCAGCATCCAAGCCGCTCCATTCGAGGCATTGTACGGACGTAAATGCCGGTCACCTCTCTGTTGGGCAGAGGTGGGGGATAGTCAAATCACAGGACCAGAAATGGTAGTTGATGCTACTGAACGGATTGCTCAGAAACGGCAACGCATGGCGGCGGCTCGTGACCGTCAGAAAAGTTACGCTGATAAGCGCAGGAAACCACTCGAGTTCCAAGTTGGGGATCGAGTGCTACTCAAAGTGTCACCCTGGGAGGGTGTGGTTCGTTTTGGCAAAAGAGGCAAACTCAATCCGCGGTATGTCGGACCATTCGAGATCATAGAAAGAATAGGCAAGGTGGCCTACAAACTGAACCTGCCAGCAGAACTCGGTGCAGTTCACAACGTCTTTCACGTGTCGAATCTGAAGAAGTGTCTGTCAGATGAGACCCTCATAGTTCCTCTAAAGGAACTCACTATCGACGAACAGTTACATTTCGTCGAGGAACCAGTTGAAATCACGGACCGGGATGTCAAGGTCCTCAAGAACACGAGAATCCCTCTTGTTCGAGTTCGTTGGAACTCCCGTCGTGGCCCAGAGTTCACCTGGGAACGAGAAGATCAAATAAAAGAAAAGTACCCCCAATTGTTCGCGAACAGTACAACCACTACTGAGGCTGAAGCTACCATGAAATTTCGGGACGAAATTCCAGATCAACGGGGGGAGGATGTGACACCCCAGGAAAACCATGCAACTTAACTAGCTTCCTCAGTGAGTACGTACCAAATTTCGGGACGAAATTTCTTTCAAGTTGGGGATAATGTGACAACTCGTATTTCAGAACCTATCTTTGTGTTTACTGTGACATGTATGAACTCTATGCGATTATTTGATATGTTGATATTAACGAATAAATGCTACATGTTATGTGAATGTATGTAGATATGTATACTTGTCACGCAAGCATTTAGGGCCGCACACTTCATCTCTCGTTACATCTCTCTCTCGGCCCACTCTATACAACTCGAGACCATGGGCAACCCAAGTGAGGGTTTGGCCCACTCCCTTATGCGTATAACACTTAGGGTGTTAATAACCATCTCTCACTTTACCAAAAGCACTTTACACATACAAACCCTAGGAGCTCTCTCCCTTCTTTCTAGAACTTGACGGCAAACACACCCTTTCCATCGAAGATCCTTGTGTTCGGATCATCCTCGTTATACGCTCTCAACCGGTTAGTGTTTTGTTATTAGTTGATGTTATATTATGTGATATTACATGTCTTATGTGATGAATTATAAATGGTACATGATTGTGATCAATGTTCGTATATTGTCATATGTTGATCGAATCCAACTAGGGTTTCATGCTAGTAATGTTTATTAATGAGCTTATGTTGTGAAATCGGAACATGTGTATAGATGAATAGATGGTTTACAAGCAGCCTTGGTTCGGGTATTTCATGATGTTCGTGTAGTAGGTTGGGCCAATCCGATTAAGGATTCGTTGATTATTGGTGTTCACAATCTAAGATTTGCACGTTAGTATTGAAACTTGTTAATTTAGATGATCCAACTGTTATTGTTCTTGAATTGATGATGATAATGGTAATATGAATGTGCATGATTTCTGAATAATTGTGATTTGATCTGAATTGTGAAACTGCCAAAACTGTTAGCAATTGTTACGGAAATCATGAGCTGTAAATCAGGAAATCGGTTACACTTCATAGTCTCGACAAGGGATTGCGAGTCGAGATCCCACTGTCTCGACTCGAGACCACAACACCGACACAAACAGCACAACTCGAGACCACGGTTGCGGGCCCGGTTGTGACTCGAGACCGTCTAGTCTCGACTAGTACATGCATGACTCGAGACCTCCTTTGTTGCGACTCGAGAACTCCAGGACTACAACTCGAGACCGCACTGTCTCGACTCGAGATCTCTAGTCTCGACTCGAGACCACGAACACATGCACACTGTTGGACTCGCACACTGTTACGAGCCTAACCATTTGGGCCGCATACTTGGACTTTGTTTACGTGACTGTACTGTTGAACTAGCACTGTTGTTGAACTGCCATGATTATACGTGTATGTTATGATCGTTACTTGTGTACAATACGTGTAGAACATACGTGCACTACTTGAATACGAACCTAACTTGTATGGTAACCATGGTAGGACGTGGTTGACCACCATATAGCTTAATTGAACTTTTCTGTGTATCTGCCGAGCAAAACCAAGGTGAGTTCACACTCTTACCAAGGCATGGAATTCCCAGGGTCGGGAATGGGTTGGAAGATTTCTTGTACTTAAGTTATTATCGGGATTACATACTATGGGCCTCGGGAGAGGAGGGGATATTGATAGATACTGCTAGACTAGTGATACAAATACTTCTCTTCGCACACACGCCGAGAATGGCTGCGATAATAGAACTAATCTTCGCACACATGCCTGGAATGGCTGCGAACCATACACTAAACTTCGCATACATGCTGGGTGGGCTGCGATACAAATATACCTAGTTTAAAAATACTTGGGAAACTCCCACTAATCTTCGCACACATGCCTAGAGGGCTGCGATACAAATGCACACGATACATGGTTTACTAAACGAACTTACGATTTACCATTCTATCTAGCACACTGAATAACCAACTGTGAACTCGCTCAACTAGTTGTTGACTCTCTGTTACGTGCCTTGCAGGACCTTAGGTATACATGGAGCTTGCATGGGAGGCACAGTCGTTGTGGACATGGATCGTGGGCGTTTTGATAAACACTTATGACAGTTGAAAACTTATTAATTACGTTGGATTTTATACTATGCTTCCGCTACTTAAACTATGTTATTTGAACACCTTTCATATTGTGGGTTGATACATTTACATTACTATTTACTTATATGTTCGATATGATTGGTGGCTTGATCCTGGTCATGTCACGCCTCCAAACGGTGGTACTCCACGTGTGGATTTTGGGGGTGTGACAGTATCTTTGACTTCTCCAAAACAATTAACCGCCTTTAGAAATAAAGGACCATTACTTGAGGTAGCCATGAAGTTGATTAAAGGCTTTCTTGTTGGAAATGTCCAACAACCATCATGACAATAGACACACCTTTCTCTTTCCATGATAACCTAATCGGTTCCAATAACTTGTGCACATTCTCCTTTTCCTTTTGTAGCATGGTTGTTCTAAGCCATTATAGTTAGGAGGTACATACCCTTCAATTTTGTTCTCTGCAGCAAACTGAAAAGCCCTATGGTAGTGCGGGTTTCTTGTAAGATTGAAAGGTAAACCTCCGGTATAGAACATCCTTGCTATCTCCTCATCAAGTTGGTCCCTTATTTCCACACCAAAAGCTTTTTGAATAGGATTTGAAGCGGGTTTTCTCCTCTTTAAGGGATTGCCACCTTCACATGGCAATCCGACTTCTTTCACTTTTGAATTGTTTTTTTTCTCTTCATATGCATCTTCTAACTTTTTCATTGCAACTTTATCACTCTGTGTTGCTTTCTCTGTGTTGCTTTCTTGCAGATAGCAATCCCACTACCTTTTATACAAATCAACAATAAATTTTTAACAACAAAGCCACAAATCACATCAATAAAAGCTTTTCATAAACATGTGCACATTATCATTTATCAACAACAAAGCCATAATGAATAAAATCCTTGTCGATAAACTGTAAACAATAAACAATAAACTGTAACCCAAAATTAAAAGTTGGGCCATACACCATCATGAACAAACAATAAACGTTTCATAAACTGTAAACAATAAACAACAACCATCATGAACAAACTTAAAAGTTGGGCCATACACCATCATGAACAAACTACTGGTCCAAAATCATACCTTTTATACCGAGCAAGTGTGCTCTAACTCTTGAATACGATCCTTGTCGATTTTCACCACAAACTTTGCACTTGAATTTCCAAGTTCCTCCTGAACCTTGCTTTTCAATTTTTTCACATAATCCCACAATGGAGGTTCATCTATAGATGATGATGATCCTTGTGTTTCTTCATTAGAAGCCATAGGGGTTTTTTGAATAGGAAAAGAGAAGAAGAAGAAGAAGAAGAAGAGGATCGGCGGACCAGAAGGAGTATAGGGTTTTTTGATCGTCGCTTGGTATGTCAGTTTGAATAGGCGCTATTTTAGAATAGGATTAGATAATCTTTTTTAAAAAAAAAACAAAAAAAAAATATAAGGAAACTTGTCGGAAACGTTTCTTCCACGTCCCCATAATCCGTCCCCTGCTGCATCACGTATCCGCGCCGTCCCCAACTTGCCGGGGACGTTTCTCGGCCGTCCCCGTGCCGTTTCCGTCCCCTAGCAGTCCCCGGGACGGGAGACGGCACCTATCAGGCGTTTCCGTGCTTCTGAGGTTTTGAATAATGGGGCTGAACAGAGGTGCACGTGATGAAAGTGGGTCCTAATGGGGCATCAATGTGCAGAAAAACTGCAGTTGTACACGTGTTAAAAGGTGAGTGGCTGCTGAGGAAACCTCTTTTAAGCCGTGTCGGAACTCGTGAAAAGGCTCGTGAAGCCGTTTCAGTTGGCCATTTTTGAAAAGTTGACCATTCAATGACTATTTTGGTGATTATCCCTAACTACTAATATTAGTGCAAACTTATTTTTTAGATTTGTTTGATTTCTTATACAAGTAAATCGCTATCTGTTATAGTTGTGTTAGATTCTTGTTTGGTTCCAAGCATGAATAAAGAAGTATCATTTATAACAATCAAAGAAAGAAAAAGGGCCCTAATATTTATTTCGCCATAGGCCTCCAAAATGGTTAGAACGACCCTGCCATTATGCGCCAAGTGTGAAAGGGGCGTTGCCCCCTCAATTGCGAAAAACTCTACGGGCACGAGCGCACAAATATATGTATAATCTTTTTTTAATTACTATTAATAATTAATCTATACTATATATAATAAAAGAAACCTGTTTTGGGACACCTGTCATTCTCTCATTTAATTGATTAAAATTATTACTAATACTAACAATAATAATATTTAATCTAATCTAATACAAATTCTTATTATTAATTCAATAACCTATTGTTAAACTAAAACTTCAATAGAATCTTAAATCCTAGCTAAACAAGTTTCGAAATTCATATAATAATATTAATATGTTAGACTAAATATATATATATATATATATAATATATTATTGATATATATAACTAAAATTATTATCAATAATATTAATAATAGGTTTAGAATCAAATAGAAAGATTCAAAAAATAAGAAGTCGTACAAAGGGTATTAAATAGACTCTGATTAACCTCATTCAACCGACATTAGAGCCGTCTTATCGAACTCTACGACATTAATTAATATGTACGAGTTGATGGGTTACATTTATATTAACTCATTTATGTCAATATGGTATGTAAATGTCTATGTCTTTGTTTTGCATTTAGACCATACGTAATGGGGCTTTATAAAGGCGTGAAAGATTTTGATAATGCCTTATACCATCCCCTATGGGCATTATAGGGGCATGAAGAGGGAGGGGCATTTCTAGAATAATGCCCAATAAGGAGGAAAAATAAGGAAACTAATAAATGAAAGGGCATTAAGAAGCTTTAACCATTACGTGAAGCATTATAATGATGATGTGGCAAAAAATGACTCTTAAGGGGCATTAACCATTACCCATTGTCATACAGGAAATATCTATACTATATAGTTTAAATTGTTCAACCCGTGTAACACACGGGGAACTAACCTAGTTAATATATAAACCAGTCATTTATCTCCATTTCAATCTAATCTAACATCATAATTTAGGGTGTAAGGGGCACTCCCCTAAGAGGGGAGTCCCCTCTCTTACGCATAACCAATCCTCGTGTGCCACGTCAACTCCCCTCTTAAACTCCCCTAACACCCTAAATTGATGGCGGCACTCCCCTCTTAGGTGACTTGGTTTTTTATTAAAAAAAATAAAGGAAATTTTTTATTGGCCCACTCCTCCCTCTCTCCTCCCTCTCTTCGGTGAATTCCCACCGATTTTGGTCCCCCATGTTGGTCACCGATTGAATGGCGGCACCACCCCTCTTCGGTGGAGGAGGTCCCCGCATGGGGTCACCTAGAACGCCCCGTGCACCCTTATGCATCACACCACCACAACACACTTGGCTTGGTTGATATGTAATGTGAACACTGTTACACTGCTATCTACGTAACACACTTTTTCTTTTTTACCTTCTACGACGCATGTTGCCACAACAGAGTCGTAGGTAACATATAAATTAAAACTTTAAGAGAATGTGAATAATTACAAAATTATGAATAAGAGTTGAGTCAAAAAGCGAGAGAATGACCTGGACGTAATAATTGTAGATTGGCTATCATAATTATCATATATTGGTCGGTCAAGTTTGATGGGCTGGGTGTGTTTTCTAGTTTCGTTTTTTAAAGTTATGTAATGTTTTTATTTTCTAAATCATGTAATGTCCTTTATTTAATGTTATTTGTTTAACTAGTATTAATGTTTTTTAATTAAAAAGATTTTATACAATTTTGAATAATAAAAAGTTTGTGCAACGTGTCGAATATCGCCACCCGTCCACGCTCTGTCCCACTCCCTCCGTTTTTGCACCACGCTATTTCTCTTACGCATGCTGACGTGGCGTTCACATGTCACATAATGCCCACTTTTCAAGTCCCCAGCTCCGTATATTCTAAAGTATAAATATTCAAAGGTTCAGTTTTCTTTCTCTTTATAAATTTTATAAACCAGTTGAATTTAATCATAGTATTCGACAAAATGTAACAAGTTTTATTTTCATGTTAGAGTACTTCAGTTTTAAAAATCTCGCCGCTTTCCTTCACTTTGTTAAACCCATTCAATTTTTTATCTTGCAGATGTTGATTTTGATTTTGGGTTGGTGGTCAAAGTTGTGATCGGATTTTACAAGGCTAGCGGATAATAAAAGTAGCGGTTAGGGTCATCGAAGGAGAATGAGACTAGAGGGAGAGAGAGTAGAGATGATGGTTTAAATTGAAGTTTAATTATTTATGAAATAATATCTTGTAACTTATGCATTAATATACCGTACATACACTAAAATAACTAATATACCCTCCAAGTTAACTGAAAATTTGGTTGGGGCTAATAAAGTGGACAAAAGTTGTAATATTTTCAAACCTCAAAGACCTAGATACGAAAAAAAGTTTGAATGAAACTCGCAAAATTGATATAACCATAGGGACAAAGATGACAATTACTCTTATTATTATAGACGATTGTAGTTCTCTTATCTAACTTTTTGGTTAAAAGTTACACCATTTCTTTTATTCTTTTTTTTTTTTTGAACGGCCAACAGAATCAATCCCGAGCACTCTCGGGGCACCCACTGGACAAACGGAAAACTCCGAGAGTAATCCGAGTCCACCACCAATTCCAGGAAAAAACCCGGTAACCCCACCCGCCCGTAGGCACAACAGTGAAATTACCGGTACCGGTAAAACCCGTTTGGCTCAAGGATCCAACCCAGGTTTCCCTGGGTCTCCTATCATTGTCCACCAGTGCCTCACTCTGCACCAAGTGGGAGTTGAACCTGCATCTCTCAAGAGAAATGCAAACTCTTCACCACTTGAAGATTATGTTTTTATACATAAAAAATATATTATCTTTTGTTTAAATTTGATGAATTCGACCTGTACGTTGCTATAATTAGGTACTAAAATAAAAACGTAGTTTATTAAACACAAATTAATTAATTAGTTTAGTAACATTTCGGTACTAAAAATGTAAGTTATTGGTAGGAATGAGCAAATGATTTTGACTAATAAAATAATGTTTTTTTTTATTTTATTAATGTTATTTGTTTAAGTAGTATTAATGTTTTTTTAATTAAATAGATTTTATATAATTTGGTACTAAAATAAAAATGTTGTTTTTTTTAATTTTATTAATGTTATTTGTTTAAGTGGTATTAATGTTTTTTTAATTAAATAGATTTTATATAATTTTGACTAATAAAATAATAATAATAAAAAGTGTTTGTTACGTGTCGAATATCACCACCCTTCCACGCTCCGTCCCACTCCCCCCGTTTTTGCACCACGCTATTTCTCTGACGCATGCTGACGTGGCGTTCACATGTCACATAATACCCACTTTTCAAGTCCCCAGCTCCGTATATTCTAAAGTATAAATATTCAAAGGTTCAGTTTTCTTTCTCTTTATAATTTTTATAAACCAGTTAAATTTAATCATAGTAATCGACAAAATGTAACAAGTTTTACTTTCATGTTAGAGTACTTCAGTTTTAAAAATCTCGTCGCTTTCCTTCACTTTGTTAAACCCATTCAATTTTTTTTCTTGCAAATGTTGATTTTAATTTTGGGTTGGTGTCATCGAAGGAGAGTGAGACTAGAGGGAGAGAGAGTGGAGATGATGGTTTAAATTGAAGTTTAATTATTTATGTAATAATATCTTGTAACTTATGCATTAATATACCGTACATACACTAAAATAACTAATATACCCTTCAAGTTAACTGAAAAATTGGTTGGGGCTAATAAAGCCGACAAAAGTGGCAAGATTTTCAAACCTCAAAGATCTAGATACGAAAAAAAAAAAGTTTAAATGCAACTCGCAAAAACGATAAAACCATAGGGACAAAGATGAAAGTTTACTCTTATTATTATAAACCTAAAAAATATACTATTATCTTTTGTTTAAATTTGATGAATTCGACCTGTACGTTGCTATAATTAGGTACTAAAAATATAGGGGTTGTTTGATAGCATCTTAATGACCATTCAGATGCTATCTCTTAATGGTTTAAAACCTCTGAATGAATAAGAGGTAACCTCAAGTCTGAATGGTTAAGAGGTAACCTCTGAATAGTAAATCATCACATGTCACATTCTTTTACCTTCTCATTGATAAAATTTTTAATGGTTTTATTAAGAGATAGCCTCTTAATGACCATTCAGAGGCTACCAAACAGCCCTGTAGTTTATTAAACACACACATTAATTAGTTTAGTAACATTTCGGTACTAAAAATGCAAGTTATTAAACACACACATGACCATCAGGCCTTTAGTCCAATGGTCAGGGGTTTTGCCTTAAGTCTTTCATTATGTGAAAATCCTAGGTTCAAGTCTTGGCAAGATACATAAGCTATTAAAAAAATATTAATCACACACATGCATTAATTAGGTTATGTGGGTTAGACCATTTACATTCAATCCATCATATTTTCACTCTAAATTACATTAAAAAACACTATATTTTCTCTTCTCTTTTCAATTAAATAATATTTTTTTATACATTTATCATTATCTTTCTCTCTCCTCCATTCACAACCACTTTCAAAATATATTAAAAAATTATAGAGGATGAACAGTGTCCCCCCAAATATACAGATGAACAGTAACATTTTCTCTCTCCTCCACTCACAACCACTTTTTATATACTCTTTATATTTTAAAAACACCACACACATAATTTAGTTATTTGAATGTGAACACACACATGCATTAACTAGTTTAGAGCATTCACATCCATTCCATCTAATTATGTGTGTGGAGTTTTTATAATATAAAGAGTATAAAAAGCAGTGTTTTGAAGGCCGGACCGGACCGGCCGGTCGGACCGGTTCGACCGGCGACCGCAGCCTTTGCCGGTCCGGTTCATGATGTTGGTTCGTTTGGACACGAACCGGCCGGTTGAACCTCTGGCCGGCGGCCGGACCGGATAACCGGTAGAATTATGTGGTTGGGCCGGTGGAGTGGTAAAGTGAAAGAAGAAGATGGAGAGAAACAGCATCAGTTGTTTTCCGACCGGCGACGACCAAAGTAGCGACATTTAGTGGTTAGAGTAGAAATGATGAACAGAGAAGTAAAGTTAGCGTGGCCGTGATTTTTTTTCTCCGGAGTTAACCTTGGCCGTCATCTATGGCGGCAGAAACTGAATACACCGTTGCTTGTTTTGAGTTAGGGTGGAGAAGAAATTTACTAGTGTCTACTTTTTTTTCCATTTAATTATTTAAATAATTGATTTTGAGTCTCATTAAAACTTTTTTTATGTCAGAGACTTACCTGCCACAAAAGCAAATTGACAAGATAGCCTAATTAGAATTAAAATATTAAAATATACATGTAGTTATTTTAGTTTATAAAAAAACTATCAAACGAATACCCAGAAAAATAACACACAAATTAAACTATTCATGCTATATTTGATCTCTATATTATATATATATATTTTTATATAATTTATGACGTAATCCGGGCCTTAAATCCGATCGAACCGGTCGGACCGGTCCGACCTTTGACCCCGTAAGGCGACCGGGTCGACCTCCGGTCCGGTTCTGAAAACATTGATAAAAAGTTGTTGTAAGTGGAGGAGAGAGAAAATTTTACTGTTCATCTGTATATTTGGGGGGACACTGTTCACCCCCTATAATTTTTTAATATATTTTGAAAGTGGTTATGAGTGGAAGAGAGAGAAAAGGTAATGATAAAAGTATAAACAATATTATTTAATTGAAAAAGAGAGAGAAAATGTAGTATTTTTTAGTGTAATTTAGGGTGAAATTTTGGTGGAATGGATGTGAATGCTTTTAGAAACATTGAGATATATAGTTCTTGAAATATGATAGGTTTAAAATATATAAGTTTATTAATTAAAACTATAAATCTTTATAAAAGTTAAAATGGTCAAACTTATAAAAGTATACAAAAAAGTTAAAAGCTTATAAAAAGTTTTTTTTTTATTTTAAATTTAATTTATGCTTTTACCAAAGCAAAATGGTCAAAACAGGTAGTATGTCAATCAAAATCCAAGTTTATATGAATTATATCATTTTCTATAAAATTTAGCAAAGTAAAATTATTATAAAACTGTAATTATTCTATTAAAAGTTTATAAACATTTCCATAAAGTTCAATATCTTTACATTATATTATATTTAAACATTATAAAGAACCAACATGTTTATGCATATATGACTTGTAACATTGGTTTAGGGTGTTTTTCAAAAAAAATTGAAATTTTCCTTTTTAACCCTAAAGTTTTAATCTTTGACAATTTAAGTTTAAAGTTTTAATATTTGTTTCCTTTTTAACCCTAAAGTTTTAATATTTGACAATTTAAGTTTAAAGTTTCAATTTTGGTAATTTAACCCCTTTTGATTAATTTGATTTTTCACTTTTAATTCAAAAGTTTCCATCTTATACAATTTAACCACTTTGATTAATTTGATTTTTCACTTCTATTCAAAAGTTTCCATCTTTTGCGATTTAACCATTTTTTTTTACTTATGTGTTGTAATCTTGGCTTTGAGGGTTTTTCAAAGAAAAAATGGTTATGCATATGGTTTTTGTAACCTTGGCTTTGGGTTTTTTTTTTTTTAAATTGATTTTTTACTTTTCACCCAAAAGTATTTCATAAATCACTTTTAACCCAAAACTATTTGTTTACTTACTTAAACACAAAACTTTTTAATCTATCTTCACAACTTTTTTTACTTTCAACTTTGGTCCTTTATAGTTTTCATTTTCCGCAAAATTTTCGCTTTATGTTTCGTTCTAAATTTTGTGACTTAACACATCGCAACATGTGTCTTTGGTTTAACGTTTTTACGTTTCGTTCTAAATTTTGCGAGTTAACATGACGCAACGTGCGTGCGTGTGTGTAAATGTTTTTACATCGTCTATTTTTTTCCCGTTTGATAGGTTCAACATAACGTGCGCGTCCTAAATCGACTTAGTTATAACTAAAGAATCCCCGCCGCATTGCGGCGGGTTGTATTTCTAGTTATATATTATTTTACATCATTAGCTACACTAAATAAAAAATTCCTAATTTTAGGTCTAATTACTAAAATGTCATTATAATAGAATTTTCATTTACATCCTTTAAATTTTAATAAGTTTATAATACAGTCCATCTACTTTAGTAATAACATGTTTAGGCCCTTAATCTTAATAACAGTTTTTCACTTTTAACCTTTACACTTTATTACAATCACTATTTGACCCTCAACTTTAGCTTTTCTCTTTACATTTTATTTTAATTACTATTTAGACCCTAAACTTTTACTGTAGTTTTTTTTCCTTTGACTTATTCGTTGTCGTTTCTTTTTAGTTTTTTTTTCTCAAGGTAAAGTCTTTCTAACTTCCGTATGGACTATTGTAAGTAGGTTATTTAATTCACGTTTCGAACATGTCGCAAGTATTCTTTTTTATGGTTATAACGAGTGTCGATACCATCACGGACTGAACCAATAACTTTTTGTGATATTCGAATATACCATCGTGACGTGGTTTTTTACCTTTACGTAAAATGTCCATTCACGATTGTTTTTTTTATCTATGGTTTGAACCCGTCGCGAAGCGCGGATAATAACCCACTACTTTTATATATTGTAGAGAAATATTGAGCACTATTAGATAAAGAAATTCAAAAACGAATTATCTATTAGCATGTTTCGAATGCTAAGACTAACTGTAATCGGTTGTGATGCGGCGTGATTCTCCCCCAAACAGGCCCAAAAACGCTCCCCCCACCCCCCACGACGTGATTGAGCGTGATTGAGCAAAAAAGCCCCCCAACGTGTTTTGAATCACGCTAAGATGGCAAATTGTTGGCCAATCAAATGCATCCCTCTTTTTCTTGGCCAATCTCCTTTTTTGGTTAGTTTTTTTTATTTAATTGTTTACACCTCTTTTAACATAATACTCACATCCCCACTACACCCATTTTAGAAAAAAACGCTCAATAATGCCCCTTGCTGACTGGAATTCCACATAGCGGAAAACGCCCAAAAGTGGAGGCATTATTCACCCTTACCACTACGGATGGTCTAATAAGAAATACTAAATAGCTTATCAATATTATCATGGCCAATGATTTAGTTGTAGACAAATACTAAAATAGCTTATCAATATTATCATGGCCAATGATTTAGTTGTAGACAAATGAGTTTATAATATTCTATTTTTTATTTGGTAAGTAACAAATATAAATAATCAATCATTGAGAATACAGTTAGCGAGATAAAGGCTTTAGGATTTTTATGGTATTCTAATAGGTCTAAGTATAGAAGTATCGCTTGGAAAAGCTAGTGTAAATTTGTAATTATGTAGTGGGTTTGTAGTATTGCCGGCCTGGTTTTGAGTCGGTGTTTGTTTTCTAATGAAGTTCACCTTTCAAAAAAAATCATGTGTTTACTAAAAGGGTTTAACACAATAGCTTTATAATATTGATAGAACTGCAAGCGCATTTCTATTTTTTATTTTTTGTTTATACAATCAAGTGTTTAATCTTTAGTCAACCTCTTTGACCATAAAATGTGGTTTTTACAATAGGCATACATTTTTTTAGGGGAAATGTCACATAATGTAACAAACTTTGCTAACTATTTCAATTAAATCATCCAAATTTTTTGTATCACTAAAATAACTAAACTTTATTAAAGTGTTCTAAACTGTTTCAATTAAATCACCCACTTGGTTCTTCATAAACCTCACAACAACCTTTAAAACCCATTTGGAAATTATATCCATAGAGTGGAATCTATTATCAAAACACTGAAAACAAATTAGATTGTTGTGTTTGTATATCAGACAAATGAATCATGACATGATATGACGTGAAGTTGCGAACCAAATTAATCCTCTAACCTAAATCTCTGTTTTTAATTTAGTTTTTTAGATAAAAAGAGTCCATATAACTATATATTGTCCATTAAAAGCTAAAAAAAATGTGATGGAACCTGACAACTGATCATCAAGTGTAACCTGGTAATTAACCTAAGAATTACGCAAGATTGAAACACCTAATAAAAGTTTAGTGATTTTAAGAAGACAAAAAAAGTTTGAATGATTTAATTAGTACAGTCGTTAAACTTTGATTACATTTCTAAAAAGTTACCCTTTTTTATTATAAAGATAACCAAGTTTTTACCGATCGAGCGTGATGCATCTAAAATTACATGAACAGTAACAATAAAAACAAAACAACACTTTATTATAGAACAAGCTTATTATAAAAAAGAGAACATAGCATTAATAAAAAACACACCAAAGGGCTATGCAATCTTCCATGAGGAAATAGCATAGATCACCCTCCCTTTCCACCCTTGCACCATCCAATCACCATCATTATCCACCATGAAATCTTTATGAAAACCTATTTTCACCTTAGCCTTAACCTCCTTCATTATGTCTCGGTTCATTGGTACCACCTTAAACCCTGCCCTCTCATTCCTCACTTGCCATTGTTTATATGTTTCTGGCCTCTCAATCCTCTTTGTTCCTTCACAAGCTATCACATTGATCACTTCTCGACCGATCACCTCCTTCTCGAACAACAACCTCTCTTCGTCTTCGCGGTGCAATGCCGCCTCAAACATGTCGAATAACACCGAGAAGTTGAAGTACGCCTCGCGAAACCTTGTCAAGAAGAACGGCGCATTGTAGTTCCCATTCACGACTCCGTGGATGAACAAATCCGGCTTCATACTCTTGATCAGCTTTAGAACCGACTCACGCGGACAATCTACGGTTCCAAGTACAGTTTCGTCGAACACGTTACGTAGTCGGTACAAGCAATTCACCACGAGGATCTCGTCCTTATTGATTTGGAGATCCTCGATCTTCACGCTATCCCATGGCTTTGCGATAGCGTGATACTCAAATGGCACGTTGAATCTTTTGCAGTAGTCAGCGAGTCGAAGACCAGTCTCTTCGACTCGCTCAGCCGGGCGGAAACCCGGCTGAGGAAAGTCAATCCCTGTAATCCTGAGACTTGGCGGCCCACCGGGCCGTGCTGATAGGCCCTGAATAAGACAGGGCCATTGGAATCCGTACAAGATTCCAAAATCTATTATGTGTAGCTTAGGTGAACCTCTAGCTAGGTTTCCTATCATCTTATTGGCATAAATATTGGACATTTTCTTAAAAGGACATGCAGACACGTAAACCTGATAAGCTTTAACAATGTCACATGCATTGATCTTACTTGAAGCTAGATTTGTGTATAGATCCATCCCCGTCCCCGCGAAACGCGCCTCAAGCGCATCAGCGAAGTAATGCGCTAAACGCTCGTCTGAGTCTCCACGAGGGGACGAATGCTTTCGAATCTTCTCGAGAAGGTTTTCGACTGCGAGTTTGTTGTTGGACGAAACCGCTTGTGCACAATGAGTGAGTAAAATCTTCAAATCAACAATCTGTTTAACAGGGTTTACTCTCTTTCTTCTTTGTTTTTCAGCAAGTAAACTCGGATTCACCGGGTTGTCGAAAGGACAACAAGCAAGCTCATCATGCAAACCAACTTCAACCGAACCGGGACAAAGCAAAAGCTTATCGATCATCGTCATAACCTCGGTTTTCATTAGTTCTTCCTCCTCACCCAAACCGCCTGCTACTTTGTTACTTCTTCTATGTTGCTCATGGTCACATTCGGGCGGTTGCCTGTTCTTCTTTCCCCTCAAAGAAACCCTAACCGAACTGATCACCGGATCGCAAACATATTCGCTTTGATCCGGGAGGTGGACCGAGGTGATCATGGAAGGAAAAGTAGGTTGGGTTTGGGCAAGAACATCATAGAATGATTTTTCAGTAGCTTGAAGAGCAGAACAATCATGATACATAGATGACTTGTTCATCAACTCATCTTCTTCACCCATGAGCATATCGTTTATGTAATCAAGAACTGCTTCAAAGTAGTCGTGTGGAACGTTCGGATCATCGCACTCGGTGCATCCGCATGAACACCACCCCTTCTTCTTCTTCTCCAGATTCGGAGATATTACTGCTGGTGTTGAGCATTGAAGCTGAAGGAGGGTGTTCATGGTTGGTGGCTTATGGTGGTGGTGTTAGTAGTTGTGGTGGAGTGAGCATGCATGCATGCAAGGGGGGTTTATATAGGATTGGTAGAAGAGTTTATCAAGGATAATGGGATGTGATTTCGGATCATGTTTCCCAACTGACCAGCAGTGGGATGATGATGTAAGTGGAGGAAACTACAAAGGCTAAGAAATCAATGGCATCATATATTACTAACAAGATATATGTATCAATCTTTTTTTTTGAACGGTAAGGAACGACGTGTCAATCATCGTGACATCGGGCGCTGTGGTCAAGGTCGATTACTCGACCGCCGCCAGCCCCTTTGCTCTCCTAAATGTGCGGAAACCCGACCTCCACCCGCTCGAAGGCACGACAGTGGAATAATCAGTTAGACCTCGTCTCCCATCCAAAACAAACCGGCCCCACCCGTATTCGCCCTTCACCTGGATGCCGAAAAAATAATAAAAAGAGTAAGAGTCGAACCCCACTACACCACTACTTCATTGTTATATGTATCAATTCTAAAGGTGGTCAAACATGTCTTGATCCTTCCGTCTTGGCCTCTTGGGACCACGTCATCCTCTTACGTTGTCAGCACATGTGACAAAGTCTATGAATGTTTGCAAAAGTCGTGGACCACGTCATACTCTTACGCTACCATCACGTGTATGACAAGTTCTTCGAGCACTGTATACCGAAAAATTGGTTTATCTAGATTTTATTTTATTACCAACTTACTTCATTTATTTATACGAAAGAGATAATAATTTATTGAAGATGAATCAAACGTTCAAAAGAATAAAAAAATAAGTAAATTGATTTAAAAATAAATAAATTAAAAGTTACATGTAAATCTGTAATGTTTTGGTTGAAGTGTAACCGATAACGTTTAGAATTAATCTTTTGATCATATATACTTGGTCTATAATTCTTGCTTTTGATTTGCCCTTTTTTGATACTTCGGATACTTGGTCTATAATATTTGCTTTTGATACTTCGGTTTTTATGTTTATTTGGATTTTTTTTTTTTTTGAACGTCCAACATAAGAATCGCCGGGTACTCCGTACGCGGCACCCATTGGTCGAAAGGTAGCCCGCGGCAGCCCAACCTGCACGCACGGAGCCCTTAGCCCACCATGCCACCAGTTCCGGGGAAAACTCGACCCTGCACCCGTCCGAGGGCACGACAATGGAGAGCCGGTAAAACCCGGGTGGAACGGGAATCGAACTCGAGACCTTTCGATCAGGAGTCTTCCTTCATTTCCATAACCACTGAGCCAAAGCCCAGGGTTGTTTATTTGGATTTATTACTTCGACAAGGTTATTGATTCTGATATAGTATGTATTTGGACAATTCGACAAGCAAAAACCGATATAGACATTTCAGTTTTCCTGTTTCTTTTTTATTTTTTTATTTTTTAAACAACATAGTATGTCTTTAGAAAATTCAACAACCAAAACCCGATATAGGCAGGTCAGTTTTCCTTTTCTTTTTCTTTTTTTATTTGTTTTAAATAGCTATTCCTACTCTTAATTTTACACCATTGTCCATCGCGCGACTCAAATAATCAACCTCTTCGCAAAAGACATCATTTTACATACCTTGGTACCGATAACTCAAAGGCCTGAGAGGTCAATTAGGTGTGACCAAATAAATGATTTTGTATATAGGAAGGTCAGTTAGGTGCGAAAAAATAAATGATTACACGTATTTAATAACATATTTTATCAAGTAAGCAAGTCTTTTTTTTTAAGTGAATATTGTTGGTGTCAATCTGCAAGAGATGCTATAAATTTCTGGCTGGATTCTTGGTCTTGGTTGGGGGACTCTACCGGAAGGTTCTCGGTGGGTTCTATTAAGAGGCTTTTGATAAAGGCAAGGAATGTTAGTCAAAATTCAGTTACGGAGTGGTGTAAATGTGTCCCAATTAAGTGCAACGTGTTCACCGAGGGCTGAGATGGATAGGATTCCTACTATGTGTAACACCCTAACACGCTTTTACTGAAAAGACGCAGCGGAAATTCGTACTATAAAATTTCTTACAATAAAACTATCTTTTGTACATAATTACAAAATAAAAGCATAACTTGTAACTATCATTTTACATAGTCAAGTATTCCCGTACAATCTATCTTGTGACTCGTCTTCGATCTCCTCTCCTCAATGATCCACGGTGGCTTGTACGACCTACACTTACCATACAATTTCGAGCATTAGTACACAACATGAACGTAACAAGTTTCATACACTCTTACTTTCTACTCCATTATCCCTTTGTAACTAGGCATTTCCATCTGAGTATCCATTCTCCAAAGAGACTTCATCATTGTACCTGTATTATTGTTCATACTCAAGGTACACTGTTATTTGCATCAATACACAATCATATTGAAATCGTATGAACATACGTGCTTACCTTCTTGCATTCGGTTATACATGCATACTAGCATCCGCATATATATATATATATATATATATATATATATATATATATATATATATATATATATATATATATATATATATATATATATATATATATATTCACACCTACAGGCATATGCACCTTCATATATACTTACCTATGTACATATCTACATACTTACACCCATACTTAAATCGAAACATAATTATACACATACATACATTCAATAGTGAGATCCATACATGCACACATACATACATACATACATACATACATACATACATACATACATACATACATACATACATACATACATACATACATACATACATACATACATACATACATACATACATACATACATACATACATACATACCCACGTACTTAATTCGTTACCCCGCATACTCGCTTACATACCCCGATCTTGCTCGCACATCTTAAACGTCTTCAAAAATATCTATCGGGTATGTTTCGGTTCTTAAAATGAGTTTCATACTCATCCATAACTTACCAAGCCATTTAGTAGGGTTAAGGATCATTATAGAAACTTAACAAGGCTTGGAATGGGTTCACGGGGTCCGAATTCAAAGGAAAAACAAAGAAAACCTCAAACTATACATTTGTACCTGACCTCCGCCGTAAGCTACGGTGGCTACCGTAGCTTACGGTGGCCCCTGATGTCTTACGGCAGCCTTATACTGCCTTACGGCAGAAATAAGTCCCCAGCTCCCACCGTAAGCTACGGTGGCTACCGTAGCTTACGGTGGCCCCTGAATCAGCCTTCCTTTTTAAGAACTAAAATATATATAACTTGCTCGTTTTGCATCCGTTTCACTTGAAACTTGTTCCTAAACATCCGTAAAACAATTCCTCACATATTAGACTAAGATTCTTTCCCCGGGTCCTTAATCATTACCCGTATTATTACCATTACCTCGCTTATTCTTATTTATTCGACCCGTTTGGTCCCATAAACTACCTTCGACTATCTAGATCAATAGTTATCTTATTACTTTCAATCATTTCACACCATACATGACTTCCCTTCATTTAATATCCAGAATAAGTTCTTATGTATACTAAGAAGTGAGTCGGAAATCACTTACCTTTTTGCGTCCGTATCCGTGTTCGCTTTCTTGTGTCCTTTCGAGCCTTGTGCCTTCCGTGCTTACGTCACCTTGACTAAATGCTTATCCATACATGTCACCACATTTACATTCTTGTTAGCATACGAGATATTACATATCAACAATCATAACAAATGCATATCTCACATTTGACCTTCATTAGTCAATTCTAACAAACATAAGGCATATATTCAAAATCACATCCTTTTAAGCTCATATAATTCATCATGTCATTCTATATAGCATGTATTGATATAACATAGACCATATGACTTTCTGAAATCTTACAATTATGGCAACAAGTCTAGTTATGCTTCTTATGCATAGTTGACTTTCAGAAGTCAATGGTTTATATATGAACTTTCGACTTAACCTCCTATATTTGTGTCAAACACTTTACCATGTTATAAATTATCGGTTGACTTTCAGAAAGTCAACCTTCTAGCATATAACCTCCAACTTATATGATGTTATATGACACATGAAACACACAATCACCTAGTTATACAAAATCAATTTACACATACTTACATTTCCATAATCCTACATTTGACAACTACATACCAAGTTAACCATTTTAATGAAACGTAACATCATACTTAACTAGTAGCTCACAACTTCTTCACTTAGTACATGCTCATCCTAAATTACCATTAAGCCACTAGTCCGTCTCATGGTGTGCACCACTTTTCAAGCATCGGATACTTATTCCTAATGCATACTTTCACGGAACCATCTCATCAACTAACTACTCACATGTATTCCGTCCAAAACACGTATCTCATGCTAACTTAACTATCTAACATAACATTATCACATTCTACACCAAATTACCAAATACTTGCAATAATTTTACTTTCTAGCTTCGCCTAGACATTTCATCAAACACTAGGCGTGCGTACTAACATTTATGCATAATGTACAAGTAATTCAAGCATATTCTTTCCATATTCAAGCAAGATCACTTTGTCATAAATTTTGCATCATGTTATCATCAAAACCTATCACATATCCCATGCATCAACATAATCATCAACATACACATATTCATCATGACTATTCTCATGCTTATTGACATAGGTTTCATTCCAAATCACTATGACAACCGAAATTTAGCCATGATTCACTCAAACATGATAGCAATAGTAAACTTTCATCCTAATTTGGATCAAACTCACACATTAATCAAAACCCACTTCATGGTTGTTCATCAAAACTAGAAATTAAGGCATACCTTGGCTAAAGCTTGCTTAGATAATCA
The DNA here is from genome assembly GCF_002127325.2 of Helianthus annuus. Lineage (NCBI taxonomy): Eukaryota > Viridiplantae > Streptophyta > Magnoliopsida > Asterales > Asteraceae > Helianthus > Helianthus annuus. The sequence continues at coordinate 164,041,956 of NC_035440.2, read as the reverse complement.
CTTTTAGGGCTCATGCAAGTTCGAATTCAGCCCAATTCGCATCCAATTTGTTGATTAGGGTTCATGAGGGGTTTCCCCCTTTTCTTTCTCCTCTCTGATCGAACACACACACACACGTCCAGGTGTGTGTGTGTTTGTGGTTTTTTATTTTTGTTTTATATTTAATATTTCCATTTATTCAAAACCACCCCCTCATGTTTGGCACTTGCTCATAATTAATCCAATATCATGTCCTTGTTTGTTTTGACTAAGCATTTAACTAGGTTCAATAACCTAGTTACTACATTCTATTTTATTTAGACATGGGGCCTTACTAACAAATTTAATAATTCGGTTTTGGGGCGTTACAAATCTACCCTCCTTAAAAGAGGTTTCGTCCCCGAAACCTTTCTCATTTCTATTAGACACTAATAGCGCTAGCTTCCAACCCATTTCTTAGCTATTGGTTCATTCATCATTCTAATACCCATATATCATGTACATTATATATCTTTTTTTTTACCACAACATTCTTATTATTTTCGTCAACTACACAATCCTTATTTCGAAATCTATACATACACATATATGTCTAACTTTGACTGGTACCTCATCATGATAGGTAACTACCCGTCCTTGTTTCATAAATCATTCATATAACTGACTTATTCCTAATAAGATCTTACTATCCATACTATACTTTCACATAACATTCTCATTTCCATGACCGTTTGCAACAGGTCAATATTCATATTTACACAAACTGGTACTAACACTTTCATTCATATGATCCGTTTATGACGGGTCTAATACCTTCATTTCATTTCTTAAAATTACATTCTATTCGTATATCCTATAACGTTTAGTTCTTGTTTTGTTATCGCAACAAAACTATTAAGTCATAGTCACCTATACATATTTTAGCTACCAGCTTGACATCATTTTATATTTCTATAGTTACTTGTATCACACGTATCTATACGTTACCTTCAGATTATCCCATTCATCTGACATTACAACTACCCTTAATTCCTGCATTATTTAATCTACTTAAGTAAACATGTCGTACAAATTCATACATTGTTGACTTTTCAGAAAGTCAATCATCTTGCCTACATACTCTCATCATATGATCATGTACTCATCTAAACCTAGTCGGCCACACCCATGATACTATTTACATTTCATAATCATGGTGAAAGACACACATGTACTTAAGTACATGATCAACTAATTACATATATGCACATGTATCACCATTTCAACTCACACTAACATATTCGAAATACTATAGTTGACAATCATACTCAAAAACTAAAAATTTGACATAATCTCAACACCATTCCTCACTAGTAAGTTCATGTTTCTCATACTTTGTCTTCAACTTACCTCATTTGTCCTACATTACTATTCTTCTCAATTCATGCATCACTATAGTTGTCTACACAAACGCATCATATAGGTTCTTCATACGAGAGTCTAACCCATACCCGAAGGTTTCGCTCATAATTTATAAAACGTAATTCTCAATGACATGGTTCTCTCCTTATGTTAATTATAAGGAATTAACCATTCCATACTATACCATACTCCTTTCACCACTCAATTTGCAGGGCGATTTCGATTTGTTAATTCATACTTATCCGTCATAAATTAAAACACTTTATTTACCTCGATTTCATTCCATACTACAACGATCTATAAATCAGATCTGTCCACCTTCTTCACGAGTACTAGCCAGACCAGGCTAGATTCCATTCATCCATGTAATGTGCCTCCATTCGAACACATCCCTTCACCAATTCTGTTGGTTTCATCACACCAAAGATCTTAACATCACCACCTACAAAATTGGCGGTTAGCATATCTCATTCAAATACTGAGTCTACTAGGTGATTAGTCACCTAAAATTTTGTTACATATTTCCTGCGTACATGCTATACATATTTTACATTCCATTTCTTACACGCAATTCTTTCATTTTAGTTACTTATTTCGTCAGCCTTTGCAGTTTGACCCTTTTAAGGTTAAACTGGATTTTCTTACCCATCATAGATGCATCGAGGTACACATTCGTACTTCCTTCCATTCATGCTTACTTACAGAAACATCCATTACATCATTTTGATATTCTTAACAAACTTGCCCCTCCTGTTCATACTTAATTCTTTGTCTGGGTCATAGCCCGTCATTCATTCTGACTCCTAAGAGTGGATTTCTAGAACATCTACACATAACGGGTTTAAAACTTCTTTCTTTCATTTTAAAACTTAGCTTTGCGTGCCCATTACGATCATTCCTTTGTTCATTTACTTTACATTTACTCATAGAACTCGTTTAACATAACTACGGTCAATTATTGACATAATTCTAATGTGGGTAAATTTTATCCTTCATATGTTTTTAAATCTGTCCTGCGGTTTCTAACCTACTATTCATTCATTTTCTTCTTTCTATGATTTGAATCTGTCTCGCAGATTCAAGCATGTCATTCCTTGAATCCGTCTTGCGGATTCAAACATTCCATTCGAGCCTTTTATTTCTTGAATCCGTCTCACGGATTCAAACATTCTATTCATATCTTTCATTCCTACACGCGTTGAATCCGTCTCGCGGATTCAACAGATCATTCATACTTCATTCCTGAAAGTCTTACATTTCCTTTCATCTCCCCCCCCCCCCCCCACGTCCACCTACTACCTAATTCTAACGGACATACCTGTAACAATTATCACGGTCTCACGAACGTCATATGTTTCTTGTGTACTGGCCAGGTACACAATCCACATACTAGTTTCGTGCCTTCGCGTAATCGCCACCTTATGTCCGCAGAATTAAGTTTCGGCACGTGTAACATTTTCAAAACTTCCTTACTCTGTCATTATTATATTTCATTTGAAATTTTCTTTTACTAGCTTAAACATACCATTTCATGCACCAATAAGTTAAATCTACGTACCTCGGTCAATATGTCATATTATATACCTTGGTGCCATCGCTAGACCGCATTTACAATTCATCCTTTCCAAGCAATCATGCTGACCTTACACATAACATACTGTTAGTTATCTTCAAACACATACTTAAGCACATACTTACCTTGGCTTCTGCCCCTAGATCTTGATCGAGTCTTAGATTGTACGGGTCCTTAGTCACGAGAGCACACCGGTTTGAGTTCAAGCATTTACCTCCTTCTACTTGATTCTCTCAAACCAGGGCTCTGATACCAACTTGTAACACCCTAACACGCTTTTACTGAAAAGACGCAGCGGAAATTCGTACTATAAAATTTCTTACAATAAAACTATCTTTTGTACATAATTACAAAATAAAAGCATAACTTGTAACTATCATTTTACATAGTCAAGTATTCCCGTACAATCTATCTTGTGACTCGTCTTCGATCTCCTCTCCTCAATGATCCACGGTGGCTTGTACGACCTACACTTACCATACAATTTCGAGCATTAGTACACAACATGAACGTAACAAGTTTCATACACTCTTACTTTCTACTCCATTATCCCTTTGTAACTAGGCATTTCCATCTGAGTATCCATTCTCCAAAGAGACTTCATCATTGTACCTGTATTATTGTTCATACTCAAGGTACACTGTTATTTGCATCAATACACAATCATATTGAAATCGTATGAACATACGTGCTTACCTTCTTGCATTCGGTTATACATGCATACTAGCATCCGCATATATATATATATATATATATATATTCACACCTACAGGCATATGCACCTTCATATATACTTACCTATGTACATATCTACATACTTACACCCATACTTAAATCGAAACATAATTATACACATACATACATTCAATAGTGAGATCCATACATGCACACATACATACATACATACATACATACATACATACATACATACATACATACATACATACCCACGTACTTAATTCGTTACCCCGCATACTCGCTTACATACCCCGATCTTGCTCGCACATCTTAAACGTCTTCAAAAATATCTATCGGGTATGTTTCGGTTCTTAAAATGAGTTTCATACTCATCCATAACTTACCAAGCCATTTAGTAGGGTTAAGGATCATTATAGAAACTTAACAAGGCTTGGAATGGGTTCACGGGGTCCGAATTCAAAGGAAAAACAAAGAAAACCTCAAACTATACATTTGTACCTGACCTCCACCGTAAGCTACGGTGGCTACCGTAGCTTACGGTGGCCCCTGATGTCTTACGGCAGCCTTATACTGCCTTACGGCAGAAATAAGTCCCCAGCTCCCACCGTAAGCTACGGTGGCTACCGTAGCTTACGGTGGCCCCTGAATCAGCCTTCCTTTTTAAGAACTAAAATATATATAACTTGCTCGTTTTGCATCCGTTTCACTTGAAACTTGTTCCTAAACATCCGTAAAACAATTCCTCACATATTAGACTAAGATTCTTTCCCCGGGTCCTTAATCATTACCCGTATTATTACCATTACCTCGCTTATTCTTATTTATTCGACCCGTTTGGTCCCATAAACTACCTTCGACTATCTAGATCAATAGTTATCTTATTACTTTCAATCATTTCACACCATACATGACTTCCCTTCATTTAATATCCAGAATAAGTTCTTATGTATACTAAGAAGTGAGTCGGAAATCACTTACCTTTTTGCGTCCGTATCTGTGTTCGCTTTCTTGTGTCCTTTTGACCCTTGTGCCTTCCGTGCTTACGTCACCTTGACTAAATGCTTATCCATACATGTCACCACATTTACATTCTTGTTAGCATACGAGATATTACATATCAACAATCATAACAAATGCATATCTCACATTTGACCTTCATTAGTCAATTCTAACAAACATAAGGCATATATTCAAAATCACATCCTTTTAAGCTCATATAATTCATCATGTCATTCTATATAGCATGTATTGATATAACATAGACCATATGACTTTCTGAAATCTTACAATTATGGCAACAAGTCTAGTTATGCTTCTTATGCATAGTTGACTTTCAGAAGTCAATGGTTTATATATGAACTTTCGACTTAACCTCCTATATTTGTGTCAAACACTTTACCATGTTATAAATTATCGGTTGACTTTCAGAAAGTCAACCTTCTAGCATATAACCTCCAACTTATATGATGTTATATGACACATGAAACACACAATCACCTAGTTATACAAAATCAATTTACACATACTTACATTTCCATAATCCTACATTTGACAACTACATACCAAGTTAACCATTTTAATGAAACGTAACATCATACTTAACTAGTAGCTCACAACTTCTTCACTTAGTACATGCTCATCCTAAATTACCATTAAGCCACTAGTCCGTCTCATGGTGTGCACCACTTTTCAAGCATCGGATACTTATTCCTAATGCATACTTTCACGGAACCATCTCATCAACTAACTACTCACATGTATTCCGTCCAAAACACGTATCTCATGCTAACTTAACTATCTAACATAACATTATCACATTCTACACCAAATTACCAAATACTTGCAATAATTTTACTTTCTAGCTTCGCCTAGACATTTCATCAAACACTAGGCGTGCGTACTAACATTTATGCATAATGTACAAGTAATTCAAGCATATTCTTTCCATATTCAAGCAAGATCACTTTGTCATAAATTTTGCATCATGTTATCATCAAAACCTATCACATATCCCATGCATCAACATAATCATCAACATACACATATTCATCATGACTATTCTCATGCTTATTGACATAGGTTTCATTCCAAATCACTATGACAACCGAAATTTAGCCAGGATTCACTCAAACATGATAGCAATAGTAAACTTTCATCCTAATTTGGATCAAACTCACACATTCATCAAAACCCACTTCATGGTTGTTCATCAAAACTAGAAATTAAGGCATACCTTGGCTAAAGCTTGCTTAGATAATCACTTTTAGGGCTCATGCAAGTTCGAATTCAGCCCAATTCGCATCCAATTTGTTGATTAGGGTTCATGAGGGGTTTCCCCCTTTTCTTTCTCCTCTCTGATCGAACACACACACACACACGTCCAGGTGTGTGTGTTTGTGGTTTTTTATTTTTGTTTTATATTTAATATTTCCATTTATTCAAAACCACCCCCTCATGTTTGACACTTGCTCATAATTAATCCAATATCATGTCCTTGTTTGTTTTGACTAAGCATTTAACTAGGTTCAATAACCTAGTTACTACATTCTATTTTATTAGACATGGGGCCTTACTAACAAATTTAATAATTCGGTTTTAGGGCGTTACACTATGGTAGCTTTGAGTAGGAGGATTATTCAAGTTAACTATCTTGATCGCATCTTGTGTGGTTCGGGAAGCGATTCTTCTGGTCATTTATTTTGGGGTGGCTTCGATAGTCTAGAACCAGCTTTTAGTCATACCCGTACCCGAGTTTTATAATACCTGTTAACCTATAGTCGGGTTTTTTGCGTAGTACTTCTACAATATGTAATGTTTTTAAATTTCTAAGTTTCTAAAATATTGGAAGTATTATGTTATTATTGTTAAAGTTTATGAAGCAAAAAACGAAGTTGGAACTAAAAAAAATATGGAAAAAAAAGGAAATACAACAGCGAAATCAGGTTTTTTATACCCGCCTGGGTTTTTCTATACCCGTATAGGGTTATCCTAATACCCAACTCGGCCTATACCCGAAACCGGGTTTTTCTATACCCGCAAATTGGGTATTTTAATGTCCGGGTATAGAAAACTCGAACCCCGGGTATACCAGGTATGGTTTTCTTGGTTAATACCCGGACCCAAACCTGACCCTAGTATTACCAGTACCCGGTGATACCCGAACCTGGGTATTAAAAAAAATCCGGTTATGTGCACATTTAATCTTTGGTACTTATATAGATCAAATGGTAAGTCCATCAGTTGGGGTGATACTATTTACACCCCTTATTTACTAATTACACCCCCTATCAAAAACATTATATCCATCAATCATTTACTTTTTGTTTTAAATTTTTTTGTCTTTTTGTTGTCTTTTTTTATTATATTTTATTGTTTTTTTTTTTTGGTCTTTTTGTTATTAGTAATGAATTATTATTATTATTATTATTATTATTATTATTATTATTATTATTATTATTATTATTATTATTATTATTATTAAGTTTATTACTTAAGCCTTAAGCCTTAAACTTTTTATTTTTTTTTTTACCTTTTTAGTTTTTTTATGCTAGACATCTTTTTATTTTTTTACCTTTTTAGGTAAAAAGGAGAGTATCCAATTGCCGGCACAAACAATGAGTTAGGCCGTTTTTTTTAATGAAATTAATCTTTCAAAAAAAAATTACAATTCCTAGATTTTTTTTTAAATAAATATACTATCACTTTGTGATTCACCATTTATCACCAAGATCTCACATTAACTAAGGAAAGAAAATTCTAGAAAGCATATGGTAATTTTATAGTAGCATAATATAATAATGAAAATGATGGCAACGAAACTAATTCAAAGAAACAATCATGCGCAGGTCATATTATTGGTGCAAGTAGTTTGTTGTCTTTAGGTCATATTATTGGTGCATTTCCACCAAAACTAATTCAAATAATTGCATAATTTTTGTAACTACTCAAGCTTATCGGTGCATTCACTTCAGTTTCATAATTCTCATATTATCGGTGCATTCACTTCAGTTTCTTTAAGATATACTCGAGAAAGCTATTCAAAGAGCTGCATAAATTTACTTGTTCAAAGAGTGATCTACTTATGCTTCATCATAGCATTCAGAAAAGTTAAAGAGATGTCTGGATTTTCAACAGATCAGGTATAGTTTTTAATTCCATGTTTCAAGTTTCAACTTAGTTATATAATCTAGCTAGGTTAAGGGTCTTGTTTTAGTTATATATATTTTGTAACTACTCAAGCTTGTTCACCTAATATTTTGTAACTAATATTAGTTCACTTTTAGGTGTTCAAGTCTCGTGAAGAGTTGATGGATGAAGATGAATGGTTATTTATCCGGAGATCACTGATGGAAGAGCTACTCGAGTTTAGAAATAAGTACATTAAGGCTTTCTTAGGCTCATTCGAAGATGTCTTCACGTCCTTGGCTTGGTCAAGATCGGGGGTTGCACCTGAAAAACACTAGATGATTATGCCAGAGGCAGGATTCTTGATTGCGAACAAGTTTAATGTGATCGTTCATTTTTTATCTCAAGAAAAAAGAAACAGTTCTACTTGTTTTTCGCTTTGGAGAGGCCCTCACGAGTTCCCAGAAAAAAAAATAATTACAATTGCACACGTGAATGGTAACCATTTTATAAGGGGTATTGGATTTTAATAATCCCAAGTTTCACTGATTGGCCGGTAATAATCTCAACTTCAAAAATTGCCTACAACAGTCCCAACTTGTAAGATTTTTGCCACCAATGATCCTTGTCTAACTGGGTTATAACCCAGTTAGTTTTTTGAAGTTTTGAGCGGCGGAGAAGGTCACTAGAGGTTGGAGATGACAAGTGGTGGTCTCCTTTGGTGGTTTCAGGGGTAAAGAAGGTCGTCGGAATAAGTTGCAGGTCACCGGAGTTGCGTAGATGGTGGAAATTTTAAACTTTTGAGAAGCGGAGAAGATTACAGGAGGTCGAAGATGATTGGTGGTGGTCTCGTTTGGTGGTTTCAGGGGTAAAACAGGTCGCCGGAATAAGTTGCAGGTCACCAGCCCAACAAGGTTATAACCCAGTTAGACAAGGATCATTGGTGGCCAAAATCTTACAAGTTGAGACTGTTGTAGGCAATTTTGAAGTTGAGATTATTACTGGCCAATTAGTGAAACTTGTGATTATTAAAATCCAATACCCCATTTTATAATGGTAGAATTGCAAGGAGAGTATCCAATTGCCAGCACAAACAACCTATGGAAATTAATGAGAGAAAATGATGCAGCTGGCTGGGAGAATATATTTGAATCACGTCGAAATATGTATAATTCTTGGATAGCCCAACCTGCTACATTTGGGGGTGTATAGATTAAACCTCGGTATGTAAATTATTAAATGATAATAATTTTGTAAAAATGTACTTATTTTTATATAGCTTTTGTTACAGCTATAAATATAATTTGATAAATTATAACAATAAAAACTAATAATAAATAATATATCATTACTACTACTACTACTACTACTACTACTACTAATAATAATAATAATAATAATAATAATAATAATAATAACTAGATAAATAATAAACAAATGATAAATAACTAATAATTAAATAAAAGAATAAAAAAAAGACAACAAAAAGACAAAAAAGACTAAAAACAAAAGCAAAAGCGGGGGGGGGGGGGGGGGGGGGGGGGTTTGTAAATAGAATGAGTAATTTGATGTAATTTGCTGTTTTGTTTTGTTACTATTGGCTGTTTTTTTTTTCTTTCTTAAAAAGAATGTTTAATTTGATGTAATTTGCTGTTTTGTTACTATTGCCTTTTTTTTGGGCTGTAGCTGTCAGTGTTGTGTATAAAGTTTATCTTTCTAAAAAAAAAAAAAAGAAAAAGAAAGTAATTTACACAAGGGTCAAAACATGTGGATTGGTATGAAAACAAGTGGATCTGGATTGAAATCAAATCTCCATCTTAAAAGTACAAACACATGAAATCTAGAGTCTAGACATGTGTACATGACCTTTGACGACATCTCTCAACTATTCTACAATTTTGACTTTCACAAGTCAAACTTCATAATTATAAGACCATAGTCTAGTCAACTTCTGAAAATTACTCTCCAAAACAGATCATGGATATTAAATAAACTAGCTACCATGTGAATACAAGTTTAACTAGATCATTAAAATAACCAGTAACCACATATTTATACATCTCGATTTTTTTTTTAAATTAACATCTTAAGATAACAACACCAATATTACTAGTAATAAACATACAGTTTCAACGTCTAGGCCGGTACCCAACATGAACTCGCATACAGTATCCGTCCTTTCCATCCTTGTAATATCCATTTCCCGTCTTCATCAAACACGAAATCTTTATGATACCCGGCCCGTTTACATCTCAACTTCGAAACAAGGTCCCGGTCCAACGGTTTCAGCTTGAACCCAGCCCGCGATGTTCTCACCTGCCATTGCTTATACGATTCGGGCCTCTCGACCCGTTCAGCACCTTCACACGCGATCACATTCATAGCTTCACGCCCAAAGAACTCCTTCTCGAAATTCAATCTTTGCTCGTTCTCACGCTCTAGAGTGGAATCGAAAATGTCGAACAAAGCAGAGTAATGAAACAGCGTCTCCCTAAAACGGGTCACAAAAAATGGAGCACTGTAAGCTCCGTTAACAACTGCGTGAACGAAAACATCGGGCTTCATATCACGGATTAATTTTAAAACCTTATCTCGCGGGTTTTCTTCACAAACTGTTTCATCAAGTAAGTTTTGGAAACGGACTAAACAGTTGACCGCTAAAAACTCGTTTCTTTGAAGCTTTAGGTCTTCGATTTTAACCGTCTCCCAGTTTTGACTTGCAATGGAGTTGTACTCGAATTGAACATTGAACCGTTCACAATAATTGGCTAAACGCCGGCCCGTTTCTTGTAACCTCTCGGCTGGGCGAAAACCGGGTTGCGGGTACTCGATTCCGGTGATCCTTAACTTACGTGGCCCGTCAGGTACTTCTGAAAGATGCTGGATGAAAATGGGCCATTGAAACCCATATGCAATACCGAAATCAACTATATGGATAGTCGGATTCGACGAGGCTAATGCGGAGTCGAATATCGTTTTGTTGGCAAACGACATGCCGATTTTTTTAAACGGGCAAGCAGAAAGATACACTTGATACGCTTGTAACTTTTCAGCAGCCGAGATCCTTATAGCACATTTGGCTGCGTAGAGCTGAGAACCTGTGCCAGCTAAGCGGGCCTCGATACCAGATGCGAAAACATGGGCTAACCTCTGTGAAGCATCACCGGAACTAGAAGCGTGTAGTTTTATCTGGTTTAGTTGTTCGGTTGCGGTCCTCTGGTCACCAGCAGCAACTGCCTGTGCACAGTTGACTAACAGAGTACTAAGATCAACCGTTTTATCATCGGTCTTTTTTCGAGCATTCCGGTTGTTGTTAGAGCCGCGTGTTCCGTTTTGCTGTAACTTGTGCTCTATTTGACTGGACGGTTCGTTACAAGATTCAGCATGTGAACAGAGAAGAACTCTATCAAACATTTCAGATAAGTCGTCTTCTTCTATGAAAACCGCAGATTGTTTGCTACTTCTTTCTTCCTCGTAACCGTTGTGCTCCAGTTGATAATGTTTTCTTCCCTTAGGCCCGTTTGATGGTGTAAGCCCGTTTGATCGTTTAAGCCCGTTTGATGGTGTAAGCCCATATGATGGTTTAAGCCCGTTTGATGGTTTAAGCCCGTTCGATGGTGTAAGCCCGTTTGATGGTGTAAGCCCATTTGATGGACTATCTTTCTCGACTTTGACTGCAACCATCGGGGGGTCATATTTCGAATCTCGAGGCAAATCGTATTTATCCAAATCGATAACTAGCGGTTTAGTAGACGGTAAAAACTTACTCGCTTCCTCCATCCCTTTATTAAACTGCTTGATCGACTCACTATCGGTGAATATATTCTGGGCTACGTGCGTATTCAGCATTTCATCATTCGTCACACTAACGGTCGAGTCATACGGCCACAACGGGCCGGGGTCAACAAAACCGGTTTGCGCGACTGGTGAAAACGAATCAAAAGTATAACCACCGGGCCAATCAGGGTAAGTGTTATTGCTATAACTTGAGCTGCTGTTTGTATCACCAGAACTACCAATGAGATTGTCTTCCGAGTTTTCAAGATTTGGGCTTGAGTTTGGGCCTTCGCCCAGGCCCAATATAGGAGGTGGTTTAGACGGAGACGGATATTCCTGACCGAGGGCTTCATACAAAGATCTCTCGGTGGCTTGTAATTCCAACGGGTCACAAAACAAACTTTGGATGCCCTCTACATTTTCTTCAACAAGAATCTGGTCTATGTAGTTGAAAACACAATCATTGAAGTCGTCAGGAGAGTCCGCTTGTGGCGGAAGATCGGGGGACACGCTTACAGAACCAGGGTTAGGGTTAGTGTTAGGATAGAGTGCGCTGTGAGGAGAATCTAAGAAGCTTAGATCGGGATGTTCGTCTTTAAATCGGTATCCGTTGGTAAGGAGTGAATTTTGATCGAATATGGGTAGGATATCATCATCATACGGTGTGAAACCATTGATGTGATTATAGAACTCATTTTGATTTGGCTCCATGAACATATAAGATTTAATCTCGTAATAGATTTAGTCAGAACTGAGCTTCAACAGGCATGAAAGGCACCAACTCTTCATACAAGCTACAGGGTATCAAATAACTTTGAAATGTTTTACACAACCTGCAAAAAATTGAAGTACAGTCATGTTTTGTTGCATAACAAGGCCTCAAAATTAGAAGCATAAGCCCATTCATCAACAAAACTAAGAAAATGCAAAGAATAACTTTAAAGCTAGCTTTAAATATTTACAAGAGTGAATTTCAAGGATTGTCCTTTATCTTTATACGCATTTTCGGGCGTTGTCCTTTATGTTCAAAATTGACGAGTTTTGTCCTTTATGTTTTCATATCATACACACGTGTCCTTTAGGCCTAACCCAGTTAGTTTTTTTCAGTTAAATTTGGTCATGCGCTTTACACATGAGGGCATTTTTGTCAATTCAAAGGTTGCAGAAGCTTTGAGCTGTAAATCTGACGTTGAACTTACCTTTGAATTGACAAAAATGCCCTCATGTGCAAAGCATATGACAAAATTTAACTGAAAAAACTAACTGGGTTAGGCCTAAAGGACAAAACGTGTATATAAACATAAAGGACAAAACTTGTCAATTTTGAACATAAAGGACGGCGCCTGAAAATGGTTATAAAAATAAAGGATAATCATTGAAATTCACTCTATTTACAAAAAGTAGAACACAATCAATTAAAAGCTCAAAGAGTAAAGAAGAACAAAAACCTAATTGTTCCAGGTTCTGCATACATCACACACCTAGAAATCACTGAAACTGTTAAATTCATAGAATAAGGCCTCAAAATTATAAGCATAAGCCCATTCATTAACAAACAAAACTTCTTTTCAGCGAAGAATAAGCTTTCACAGGCTCAATCTAACGTTGAATATTTACAAAAACAATCAATTAATAGCTCAAAGAGTAAAGAAAAAAAACCTAACAGATATAGATAGGTTCGGCATACATCACACAACTAAAAATCACTGAAACTGTTAAATTTATAGAATAAAGCTTCAAAATTAGAAGCAAAATCACATTCATTAACATTTTTTTGCAAAGAATAAGCCTCTACAGGCTCAATCTAACTTAAAATATCCACAAAATTAATAAAAAAAAAAGCTCAAATAAAACAAAAAAATAATAACAACCCAACAGATCTAGGTTCTACACACATCACTCACCTAGAAATCGCTAAAACTATTAAATTCACAGAACAAAACCTAAACAGAAAATTCATTTTGCAAAGAATTAGCTTCTACAGGCTCAATCTAACTCTTCATATTCACAAAATCAATCAATTAATACCTCAAACAATACTAAAAACCTAACAGATCTAGCTTCTACACACATCTAGGTCACTTCTACATACATCACACACCTAAAAAATCACTAAAACTGTTAAATCATATAACAATAAACCAAATAATGTAACATCCAACAGATAAGATCATATAAACCCTAATTTACAAAAAAAAAAAAAAAAAACACACACACACACACACTCAAAATTTACACAAATAAGACGAAATCAAGCAGATGAAACAGTAATTAAAGAAGAAGAGGTCAACAAAATCATGAAATTGATGAAGTCAACAATAGTTTACCTGCGATAGGGGCGGCGTGAGGAGGAGAAAAGTTGAAGAATGAAGTGAGATGTGAGTATTTATAGAAGACAGCATAGGGATCTGGAAGGGTCCAGGAAGTGGCGGTGGGGCCGAGTGGACTCCGGCCGCCGTGAGTGAAGCGGTGACAGGTGGTGGCAAGTGTGAACACACACAGTTAATGCGTGTGTTGTAACCAATGGAGTTGGAAGGCTCCTGACATTTGTGGGTTGGAGTTTTATGGGCAGGAATATTCAAATATACCTTTTTTCTATTTGTTTTTTTTTTCTAAATATTGATTTGATGTTAATTATTAAGTGATAGGAATGGGATCAAATACAAACACTTAAGTTTGTAAGAACCGTAAGAACCAACACATAATTGACAAGTGTCCATCAATAAAAAATTAGTTTAGAGGTAATTTAGACCTTTTGACCATATTTAATAATAGCTAATTAAAAATAATTACAAAAAATATAATCAGCACAACACTATATAATTAGCATAACATCCTTAATCGTTCTTCATTATTAGCACATCGTCCTCAATCGTTCTCCATTTTCAACATAAACGACATTAGCACAACATCCTCAATTGTTCTCCATTATTAGCACACCAGATGTGCTGATTATATCTACTTTTGATGTTTGTTTGTATTATTTTGTAATTAACACATAATCAGCACGTTATCAGCACAATTATAAAACATCTTTTGTTAACTTTTTTAAAAATCACTTTTATAAATACAAAAAAGGTATAGCAATATGGTACTCATATTAAAGATAAAAAATACTTGATTTTATGGTATATTTTTTTAAAAAAAATAATGAAATATATAAAAGTTATTTTAGTTTAAAAAACCTTGGTGGAATTTGTATTTAATGGAAAATAGTCAAATGACTAGCAATTTTACAAAATTACCCCTAATTTGTTAGTAGTAATTTTTAATTATAAGGGTTTTATTTATAATCAATATCAACCCTTGATTTAAATTATCAATGGAGAAAAATGCCCGGATAGTCCCTGTGGTTTCGCCTTTTTTCACCTATAGTCCCCAACTTTCTAAAACTACCTGAATAGTCCCCAAGTTTTCAATTTTTGTTCTCGGATAGTCCCTGGGTCTAACTTCAGTTTGTTTTCTCTGTTAAGAGGGGTGTGAAATGACAAAAATACCCTTTCCTTAAAAGACCAAACCACAGGGACTATCCGAGCATCTTCTTCATTTTTATTTATAAAACCCAACCACCACACTTCATCTTCAACCTCCACCCACCATCACCCTCCTCCACCCTCCACCATCACCGCCACAGTCACATTCTACCAAATCAAAGCACCACTGTCACCATCAACATCCTCAGTTATCATCATCAATAATCTTTAGCTTAATTCTTTAGCTTGCAGACCTAAAAGCGAACAGAATTCAATGGTCAAAATTGTTACCCATGATCAAAGAAAATGATGCTACTTCAAGTGGTTTTTCAGGTGCACCAACAAGAACAAGCTTTCCATGGGGTGTAAGTGCATTAAGCAATGGTGCAATTGGATGATTTGCAGACACTGTGTCGATGATGTCATCAAGTGTACCCCTAAAAGCCTATTAACATGATCAAACAAAACCCAAACCCAAATCAAAACCCAAATCAAAATCCAAAACATATACTAATTAGCAATATTATTTAGTATAAAATCTCACCTCCATCTTTTGTTCATCCTTGCTGTTTATGAAATGATCAGCGTTAAGTCCCTCAATTGCTTCTTTCTCCTTAGCAGAGGTGGTGCTAAAAACAGTAACTTCAGCCCCAAACGCCGATTTCTACCGCCATCACTTCCAGCGGCGCCGCCGCCGGGGGGTCGCCGGTGATCGGCCGGCTCCCTTCTTCTTCTTCGGTCGCTCTCCCTCTCTCTTTCTCGCCTGTTTCTGTCTTTCCACCGGTCGCTCTCTCTCCTCTCTGCCATCTCTTTCTCGGCTGTGGTGGTTCTTGTGTTCTTTGTCGTCCGCCACCACTCAGCAGATGGTGGTTGGCGGTTTGTTTGAGAGGAGAGAGAGGAGTAGATGAGGGAGGAGATGAGTGTGGGTGTGAGGTTATCATCGAAGAAGGAGAGGGCACAGGGGTTTTGTCTGGTGTGTGGGTTATGGTTCACAGGGTGGTAGGGGAGGGTGGAGGAGGGTTGGTGGCGGTGATGCTGGAGGGTGGAGGAGGGTGATGGTGGGTGGAGGTTGAAGATGAAGTGTGGTGGTTGGGTTTTATAAATAAAAATGAAGAAGATGCTCGGATAGTCCCTGTGGTTTGGTCTTTTAAGGAAAGGGTATTTTTGTCATTTCACACCCCTCTTAACAGAGAAAACAAACTGAAGTTAGACCCAGGGACTATCCGAGAACAAAAATTGAAAACTTGGGGACTATTCAGGTAGTTTTAGAAAGTTGGGGACTATAGGTGAAAAAAGGCGAAACCACAGGGACTATCCGGGCATTTTTCTCTTATCAATGGTTCAGATCTGTTCTTACGGTTCTTATAATTAGCAGTGTTTGTACAGGATCTCAACCCTTAAGTGATAAGACCACATAAAAGTTGCAGTGGACACGTGGCGTCGCTATTCGATCATTTATCGTCGTTTGTAAGGCTATATGGTGTGGTCTAAACGCATGTTAAAGGGTTTATCACGTCATGTCTACGTCACGTAAGTAGGATGTTTTATAGACTCGGGTTAAGCGGAGACCCAAGTAATTGGCAAAGACAAATGACCTACAAAGACCACCTGCCACGTCAGACACACGAGAACAGAGAAGATAAAAGGGACATCCTGAAAGCGATGTTCGGCCAATGACGTCTGATAGATCACTGCTTCTTTGATCTCCACTAGCGGTTATCGCAAGAAAGACCGCAAGGACATACGAGCGACGCCTGGCCAATTAGGAACCGCAAATTCATGTCCCTCTTGACCACCATTAGAAGGTATCACAGGAAAGATCAAAATGACATCCTGATAGGGATGTCTAGCCAATGACGCTCTCTGCTACCACTAACGCTTAGCGTAGTGACGTCTCACCCAATGACTTCTCACCATCCCGTCTATAAATAACACACTTCTCATTCAGGTGAATTCTATTCTATTCTCACCACTCTCACTCCCACTTATACTCACTAAAAGTTTTACGCACTCCCACGCTAGAGGGTGGTTACGAGAAGAACCTCCAACATTTCCTTCTCGTGACGAGCCTAACGGTGTTTTAGTTTTGCAAATTGAAACATCATCAAGAGCTCGCGGTGATGAGAAGTTTACAACCTTTCAAACCTAGTCTAAACTACTCATTTGGTTTGGTGTTTTTTAGTGATAGTGGTTTCTCGTCACACTTATTAAACGTGTGTAATGGTTTAGTGAGTGGAAGCATATGATTGACGGGTACCCTTTAATAGTTAAAGAAAATGAAACAAGTTGGTACATCTCGTGCCTGTGAGTATGGCCATGGAAACCCTCCTCACACCCCTCTCATGGAAGAGAGGGTGGTGTTCACGTGAGCAAGATGTTGACATGGCATGGGTACCTCTCACACTCACGGACTACTATGTGTAGTCTAAGACACATTACCATCTCTACTCTTATTTATCTTTTAATTCTTATAATAGTTTTCTAAGATTATAAAGTTTAGGAAAAATTACACTTTTTCGTCCTTTATGTTTGTACCGGATTGCAACAGATAGCCTTTAACTTCAATAATTACAGTCACAGTCCTTTTTTTGTAAAACTCATAACACCTTACGTCCTTTAGCACTAACTAAGTTAAAATTTTCAGTTAAATATGACATGTGTCTTGCACATGAGGGTAGGTTAGTAATTTTAGTATTATAATTAAAATATATTTAAGAAAATAAACAATTCTAATCTCATCCTCTACCTCTCTATCTCAGATCTGTCTCTCCCATCTTTCTCTCTCTTAAACCAACCCCCACCACCACCGTGACAACCACTACCCCCATCAGTCTCTCCTATCACCGCCATTACTTCCATTGACAACCCTAATTATACTTAAAAGAATAATTGACTTAGCCTGTGTTCACCCTATATCTTTTTTTTAGGTAAAGGGTTACCCCGGTGAATCTATTAAAATGCAACCGCAAATAAGTACAAGTAGTGAGGATGTGTTCCACACTAGTTCATATATAGGACATGCCCCATATATGTATGACCCAGCAAAAAAACAAAACAACTATGACACCCCGTAACCTAGCCTACTATACATCATGATCTAGTAGACAAAACAATGGAAAAACAAAACCAAAATCCTCAACCGCCATCATCAAAAATAAAGTTTCCACAAACCGGCAACCCCTTCAAACGAACCAAAAGAAGCCTATCCATTTGAGAATTTTGTGGAGGAGGTGCTTGCCCCTGCTTTCGAAGAGAACGGATGAGTACCCGATGTCATAAATGCACTAGTTTCATTGTATACTTCTTCGACCTCCTCTTCATCTGAATCCTGCCTGTCTCTCGACTTTTTCTCCTTCTTCTCTATACGACCCACAGTACTACCTCCCTGTCCACCATCATCATCCTTAAGAGCATCAAAGGGGTTTGACGTTGATACCTGATTGTTCACCGGCTTCTTCAAGGACGAGTTTGGTTTAGGGTTTACAACTGGTCTGTACACTACCTTAGGCTTCTGATTTTTCATGTGAAGACCTTGGTTAGTAGATTTCTTCTTCTTTGCACCCACAACCTGAAAATCATCAATTTTCTTACTAGACTCCCCACTCGAAACGACCTGAGGCCTCTTTGGACACGAGTGATCCTCATGACCAAACACGCAGCAAGAAGAGCACCTTAAAGGCTCCCAATCATATTCGATTTTTACCTCCTCCATTGAGTGACCCTTACCCTCTAAAGACGGGATTGCAACAGTAACACTCCTCTTTAATTCAGCCCCAGCATGAATTTCAATGAGAGCTCTAGCATAACTGCTTCTTCCCCATGACTCGGCACACATTGTAGCAGTGTATGAATCTAGCATCTTAGGCACCCCTATCTTAGAAGCGAGCAAACTAAGACCGTCCTCAGTATAAGCTGCTAGCGGCACATCATGCATCTTAACCCAAACTGGAATAGCTTTTATATCCTCTTTCTCCAACTTGATGGATGCCGACCACTCTTTCAAGATAATTGGAACATTTCTGATCATCCAAGGTCCATCCTCTAACATCTGGTCCATCCCTTCTTTAGTCTTGAACTTAAAGAAAAAGAACCCATTCGCATTCATCATAAGTCTAGTCAAACCATATTTCACCCAGTTGTTCTTTGCAAAGAAATCCACCACAGGAAATGCCAAACGTTTACCCAGAAAATATCCATACAAAGTGTTCGCATACCTGTCTGTAACTTGTTTAACCGAAGATAATGGAATCACCGCATCTGCTCCGTCAACACTCTCATTAGACTCCATAGCTCTAAAATTCACTTTTAAAGTTTCTTTAGAGTTTGCAGCCACTTTAGCAAAGGAAAACCGATCCGCAACACCCGGTGTTCCTTGATCAGCCGACATATTCAATCCATTTGAACCCGTTAATGATGGGAATCCCCTGTTTGGGTAACCAGACCCTTCACCATCCGAAGACAATGGAGCAGCCAATTTCGCAAGTTTATCCATTGCACTGAATGTTGCAGAATCAAGAGAGTTCTGACCCGACCCTCTTCGGGGTAACCAAGAATTACCCTCAACATCAACGAAACGTTTAGCTAAGTCTTCAAACGAAACTGATTTACCTCGGTCTTGCGGAAAAGTTCCAGCTGGTTTCTTATCATCCATATCGGCCAAACCAGCAAAACCCTAATCAGAGGAGTACGCCGCCGCAAACCCGAATCCGATTGAAAAACTCTGTTCCGCCGTCAAAGCCGCCACAAAACCCTAGACTGAATTGTTGCTGACTGCCAAACCCTAACTAGGATCGTCGCAAGACAGAAACTTCGCCGACAACAAACCCTAATCTGGATCGCCGTAAACCAACTGATTAAGCAGCACCGTGGAAGAGGGTAGCCGCACCTCTTCACTAATCAGAAAAGTAGATAAAAATCGGAACCCTAACTGCAGAATTGGAGCGCGATTTCAACTGATTGTCTTCTAAGGATCGTCTAGAGAAACCCTAAGATGATAATCAATGTCAATCGTGATTAGGAGAAGCACGAGTCTGCTAGGATTACACGAAGTTGCCCAAATCGCCTAGTTCGCCCAGAGAAACCCTAAGATTTCCCAGTTCACCCTATATCTTCTCAACAAATGATTCCCAAACTTTCCCTTTCCTTCTCAACCTGCCACCCCGTCATCGCCCTAAATTCATTCAAGAAATCAGTACGACCCCACCTTATTCTACGGCCTTACTCCGCTGGAAAAAAAGAAAAAACCTAAATTCATCACTATGCTTTCTCTTTTCGATACACCTTTTTCACCGCATAAACACTCAAAACCAAACTAGATCGGAAAAATTGATTCACTTCAGTAAAATTAGATCTCACAAAACCTGGTCATCACTTACCATCCACAACCATCTCCATCCCAAAATCTGAACCTGTAAGCAAGAGGATCATCAGTTGAGTTCGAATTTAGGGCTGGAACCAGATGACGTTGAGCATCGGACTTGAGATTCTTCAAATTGTTGATTTTATCGACCAAATCAAGTGTTCCTACTGGAGTAGCGACCTGAGGAAGTAGCGGCAACCCAAGTGGAGTTCAACAAGGGTGTCGATTCAACCAGGTGACAAAATCACATATTCTATTTTAGACAATTGTGATGGAGAAAAAATTGAGTAGGATCTAGAGGGTTAGGTGGAATCGGAAGTGAATGTGGTGGATTTAGATACTTTAAAGTTTAAACAGATTGTGTTATGATTTCATCAAGGGTCTGTTTGGTATGGCGTAATGGAATAGATGAGGGAATGGAATGGACGAGGTAATGGAATGGACAAAGGAATGAAATGAATCATTACATTCCATAGTCATGTTTGGTTACCATGCAGGAAAGGAATAAATCATTACATTGTGTTGTTTGGTAGGTAAGAAAAGATGAATGAATTAAATCGGCGATGGGTGGTGGCGGTGATCGGTGGCGGCTAGTGGCAGTCGCAGCAATGGGTGGCGGTGGTCGGTGGTAGCAGTGGTGTGTGGCGGTGGTCGGTGGGTGATGGTTGTTAGCGGTGGCGACGGCGATGGTCAGGGTTGGCAGGGGTAGGTGGCGGCGATGGTGGTGGCGATGATGGTGGGTGGTGGTGGTTGACGGTAGCGGGTGGTGGCCGTGGATGATGGTGGTGGTGGTCGGCGGAGGGTGGCGGTAGTTGACGGTAGCGGGTGGTGGCCGTGGATGATGGTGGTGGTGGTTGGCGGAGGGTGGCAGTAGTGGTCGGGGTGGCGGTTGTCGGTGGTTGCGGGTGGCGGCGATGGTGGTGGCGACGACTGTAACACCTCGAAATTTTGTGTCCAATAATGTGTTGACACGTGTCATGAGTTACACGTGGCATTAAATATTAAATAAAGGACTGAAGTTGACAAACCTTGAAAGTATGTAAGTTCAAGGGTTAAAAATGTCAACGAGGGGTAAATATACTGTATAGTAACCCTAAATGATGCTCGTACCTTCAGACGAATGAATCATGGATCGTACGGAGCGAAATACGGAAGAAAGTGAGAGATTACAAACTACAGGGGTTAATTGTGTCAACATGTTTAATTTATACCTCTGAGTGACCCTTTAACGAACCCGAGGCTTTGTAATAGTAAAATACACTCACCAGAATATACATATAAATTTCGCGAAGTTCTGTTTCAAAACGAGAAAGTTATGATCAAATTCGTGTGCGAGGGGTTGAAAGCGTCAACAATAAAAGTTAAGGCTTTTCGGATAGTAATGAAACTAACCGGGGGCTTAACAATGCGGGTAATAGTCACGAGGCCCTTATTCGTAAATAATCGAGGGCCAAATCGCAAAGTTACCCATTCGAAACAGAAAGATCAGGTTAATGATTACAAAAGATTTGAAAATCTTGGAAATCAAGCCTCAGGCGGGCCGCGTTAAGGAAACAAACAAGCTAATGCAGGCCACGCACCATATGCTGATTCGTTTACTGACATGAAGATTCAGGCGGCCCGCGTCCATGTTGCCTGATCTCTAATGCGGGCCGCGTGGAAGCCCCAGATGCAGTAAACATGGGCAGATTCATTGTTTGAGCTTGTGAACGATCTTGGATGCATTAATTGAAGCATGGGCGCCCTCTACATGTCCCCTAGCACTCAGGGACACCTGCTGATCATCCATGAACCATTGTAGGATGAGTTGTAATCATCTTGTGCATCCTTTTTCACTATAAAAGGCAATGTAATACACCGATGTTCAACACACCTCAAACCTGCCTTCTAGTTCACTTATGGAGCTCTAAAGCATTCTTCTAACATCTTTGGTCGTGCACCAAGCTTCTGTAAGTATGCCTACCCTTTTATGGCTTAGTTTTTGCATAGTTTAGCTTAAAAGTCAATCCGTCGTAATTAACGATTGACTTTACGATAAATCACAAATGGTCCAGTGGTTTGTCGAATCAAAGGTAGTTATATGTTGGTAATCATGTGGGCTTTAAACCCCTAAAAGGGCACCCTCTGATTCCCACTCTAACTAGTCCGAATGTCGAGTCAAACGTGCTTAGAAAAAGTCAACATAAATGTTATTTTGCGATTTTATGCATAATCAGTAATGTAGATGGTGTGTAACCTGTTTTAACACTCATAAAACATGATAATGAGTTTATTAACTAGTCTAAGCTTGTTTGATCCGACCATTTACTGTTTTGACCCGGTTCGGAGCCGAAAGTCGCAAAACTTTGACTTTTGCTTTGACTTCATTTCTGACCCGTTAAATATGATTTAGATATGCCTTAGGACTCTCTTAGGACCAGGTTACATGATGGTATAACCCTCTGTGACCGGTTCGTTGTTTGTCCGAGTCTTTTACACATTTCCGTTAAATGCTTAAAAGTTGACCGTAACGCCCTTTTTAATTTAAAACGAGAATTTCGGACATGTGAAAGGACCATGACCTTAGTTACTGATTTCTAAGCATTTCCCAAAAATTTCACGTCAATCCAAGGTCCAGAATAGGAGTTATGCTAAATATCGCAAATTACGGAAACTTTAGTAATTAAATAGCGCAATTAGCATAACGCCTATCTAAACCCAAATTTCGACACCAAACCTTTTACACACTAATGTAAAATAATATTTTGGGATTTTTAAAGATTTTTAATTATTTTTAACCTGCTCATAACCTGCGGTTATGGCAACGGTTCGGTAAATACCGAATATACCCTTTTCGGCCATAACTTGAGTTCTACAAGGTCTTTTGACCCGATTTCAGCTGCTACTGATTTTAAATAATAAATAAAGTATTTTGGACTTTATAAACTGTTCGGGAAACTCAGATTTCCTGTAGAACTCAGAAACCTCTGTGATAATCTTTAAAAAGACCGAAATACCCCTACGGGGCATAAAATGGATTTAAACTCGTTACGGGCATTATGGAAGGTATCCTACTGATACCACAACCTCTTTAAAGCATATTGACTTAGGAAACCAGTGTAGGACTCTTACGGTTACCCGTTGCGCCTTTTGCGCGCACGGTTCGGCTTATGTAACTAGTTTACATAAACTAGCCGAAACGGGTCAAACCGTATTGTTTTGACCCCAAGATCCAGAGTGTGGTTATTATACCCATATAAAACAAGTCTTCAAACTTGTTGGGTCCAAATCACATTCCATTCCCGGTTTTCGCCTTTCACGCGATTAAACCGTAATTATCCTTTGAAACTGACCGGTCTAAGCTACGGCTAAATTAAAGACCCGTTAGGATTCTAATAGGTTATTTTAAACCTTCGTTCCAGAATAGGAGACCAGTAAAAGCTATTTGCAATTTATTCGATTAAGGATTTATACTTGCAAAGGTAAATACTTTTAACTTATTTTCCGTTATACGGGCTTGGGCTACGGTATATAGCATACCGCTTGATCGGGCATCAAATTCTCCACCGTTGAGTGGGTAATTGAATAAATTTGATCGGCTCGTTTAAACAGTCTTGTTACTTAAAGCCTTTACGGGGTTAATGACCATGTCCCGGATATCCTTGGCAGCATTTTACGAAATGGCCACGACCTTGACATCCGGGTGTAGGCGTACACCCGGAATTATGTCCATAATTATAAAAGTATAGCCGTTGGTTTACCGCCACGGTTTTATGCTATGTGGTGTGTCTATTAATCTTTAACCCGGACAAGATCCGGGCTACTGAACGCATAAGGAACATGTAATCCGTTAACAAGATTATAAATTTAAGTAATTCTCCCAAGTTATAAAAGAGTTTGTGCCTCGTGCATTCAAATCAATTTTAATAAACATTTTACAAAAGTGTCGGTTGAATGTATTTACCAGTGTAAACTGACGTATTTTCCCAAAAAGATTAAATGCAGGTACTAAGCGTAATTGGCTGGCTATTTCTCCTTAGCATCAATAAAGAGTCTCGCAAGCTTAAGATGCCTACGTCTGTTGAACAATACTTATATTTTATTTGATCCCCTGTAGATACATTTTCGACTATTCGTAATACATTGATATTGCAAGCAATGGTTGAAATATAATTATCTTTATGCTTCCGTTGTGCATTCATATATTGTGTGGTTTGACTATATTGTTGCCAACTACGTCACGGTAATCCCCCACCGGGCCCACCGGTGAGACACGTGGAAAACGGGGTGTGACAACGACGACGGTGGGTGGTGGTGGTCGACGGTAGCAGGAGGTGGCCGCGGAGGATGGTGGTGGTGGCCGGCGGAGGGTGGCGGTACTGGTCGGCGATGGTGGTCGATGGTGGTGGCGACGGGTGGTGGTGGCGGCGGCGACGACAATGGGTGGTGGTGGTCGACAATAGCGGGTGGTGGCAGCGGAGGATGGTGGTGGTGGTCGGCGGAGGATGGCAGTAGTGGTTGGGGTGGCGGTGGTTTGCGATGGTGGGTGGCAACGATGGTAGTCGATGGCGGTGGGCGGCGATGGCGGCGAGCGGCAGTGGCGGCGAGCTGCAGTGGTGGCGGAGGACGGTGGTGGTGGTCGGCGGAGGTTGGTGGCGGGTGGTGACGACGGTAGGTGGTGGTGGTAGATGGTAGAGGTGATGGGCGGTGTTTGTGGCGTAGGCTGATAGAGGGAATGGAATGGAATGGAAAAAAAACAGGGGGAGTGGATGGAATGAATTTGTGGGAATGGAATGACTTATGTAATGAGTGATTCCATTACGTTGACCAACCAAACACACTTTTTTTCATTCGCTCGTAATAGTTCATTCCATTCCACCTCTCATTCCTGCATACCAAACACTACCCAAGTGATATGAAGGGTTTACAAAGGGGGAAGGAGAAAGGGGTAAAAAGACTTTATTGCCCTCACATGAGGTGCACATGATTAAACTTAACGTTTAAAACAAACCAGATTAGTGTTAAAGGATGTAAGTTGTAATGAGTTTTTCAAATAAAGGATTGTCACTGTAATTATTAAAGTTAAAGGGTATCCACTGCAATCCTATACAAACAAAAAGGACGAAAACTGTAATTTATCCTAAAGTTTATTCACTTTTAAATTTTAATTACTCTAATTAAGAACTAATGATAAAAATTTTAATTATGTGTTTTAATGCATGAGTTATATACCAATATGTCAAATTCATTACAATGATGTTTAAAAGTCTACATACATGTCCAAGTTTTTGTTAAATTAATTTATTGTTGTAATTAGTTTCATTAGTTTTGATGAACATAGATATGTCAATAATTATAATATGGTGTGCCAAACCTCAAATATTTTTTTAACAATAAAGAATATCATGTGTAAATTCACTCTGTTCGGGGCTATGTCCAAAGTCGACTACTCGACCGTCATGAGACTGTGCCTCCTGATGCACGGAAACCGGATGATAACCGTAAACCCTCACCCCCATCAGGTTCGAACCCGGGATTAAAGCCCCAATTCGTCCATCCACCAGATATCCCTCAAAAATGGTCTAAACGAGAATCAAACCTGCGTCTCCACTAAGGAGGACAGACCATTTAACCATTGGACCAATACCTCAGGACTCAAATCTCAAATATTTAGTTAGTTTTAGTTGTTGTAATGAGTTTTGAATCACAGATTTATAACGATCTATCAAATCTATGATGTGTCAATCACTTTTGTAATATCCTTGTTAATGATTCATTCACTTTTGTAAAATCCTTGTAGCTTTAAATTTAACTCTCGAAAAGTAAACAAACAAGCTCTACACACTACAATTAAAAAGACAACCATTACATCATATGCAAATTGGTGTTACTTTTTTCAAAAGTAAAAACACAAACATTTGATGTGCATATACACAAATAATATATTTTCATTCTTCTTTTCTTTGATGTTTATTGTGCATACATAAATAATATATTTTCATTCTACTTTTCTTTGATGTTTACAAAGTTAAATCCTTCGACACCTAGAGAATATGACACGTTATCGTTGGTTACATGGAGATTATTAAAAAACTGCTCGATAGAAAAAGAGAGAGATTAATACAAATTATTTTCATATATATGGTTTTAGCAAAAGTTTCAAAGGGTATCAAAAAGACTCCAACTGAACTCAATTTAGCAGCATTGAAACCGGCTCGTCGAACACTATGATCTTAGATTTTAGGTTTTCGCTTTTGCATTTTTAGCTTACAGATTTTATAATTTTTGTTTAGATCATTATGTCTTTTTTTTTAGATTATGTTTTTTTTCGTCTTACGTGTCTTTTTTTGCTATTCATAGTGTCTTTTTTATTTGACATTGTGTTATATTTCTCGAGATTGTGTTATATTTTGGGAACCGTTATATTTTTATATCCGTACTAGATTTAGAAAAATTTGTAAAATAGCTTTAAACTAGAGGAACAAATATTTATTACATGCTTGGTCATTACAAATATAAATACAAAAGATACATCCTATATAAAAATTTCTTCCTAATACTTAACAAAACCAAAAACCCAAATAAAAAAACTTAACAAAATAATTTTAATGATGAAATTAATCTTCTAAAAATAGTTTGTGCCTAAAAATAGACTGTTATGAGGATGAAATTATGGATAACCATCCCCTGCAATAACGACACCACGCCAATTCGATTACGATGTCATTTTATATACTATTTTATTTATTAGTAGTTAGTACTAAAATTTTATTTGACAATGAAACTTGTTGGTATATACTGATTTTATTTATTAGTACTAAAATTTTATTTGACTATGAAACTTGTTGAACACGAAACTTTTGAACACATGCAAAAGTCAATAAGCTGATGGTTGCATCGATAATTTTAAATAGTGAGTAGAATATTCAATCACTGAATTATTCGGATAATAAAATTCAGTTTCTTTTTTTCTTTCATTATATCGTTGTAATAAAATATTTACGTGTTATATAAATCATCATCGTACTGTGCTTTTTATATTGCTTTTGTTTTTTCAGTTTTGCTAATAGTGTAATTTTTTTTGAATGTGTAAAATAATCATGTTACTGAATCTAACGTTTTGATTGTTAGAACATGCGTAGTCGTTCCATTTTTTGGGCTTTTTTTTACAAAATCACGCCCACATATGGTCCCTTAGGCGTTTTTTTCACAAAAATTGGTTAAGGCGTGCTTTTTTCCACGCCTTGCTTCCATTTGTTTGTCCAATCATCCTTGATCTTTCTTTTGTTTGTCCAATAAAACTTTTTGATGGTTTTTTTTATTTAACTTTATTACAACTCTTTTAATATAATGCTTCATATTCCCACTACACTAATTTTAAAAAACGCCCTATAATGCCCCATTACTGACTGGACTGCCACATGACGTGAAACGCCCAATCATAGAGGCATTATCAGTTTATCACTACACATGGTTTTAAGTCATATAAGAGATGATATGTGAAAACAAACAATGAAGGTAAAAATGACACCGGTTAATAGTTAAATCAAACCACATAGAACTTACTTCTATTATTATTATATTATCAAGAGATATATTTACTGAGTGTCGGTAATTGAATATAAAACTTTATTATAAGTTCTGAAAAAATGACACATTTCAAGGTTGAATTTAAAATTAATGTTTTTTTAAAAGCCATAAATGTCTTAAACGCTTATATCTTATCTTTTAAATTTGAAAAGCCATAAATAATTAAACATAGTAAGAGGCTAAGGCTAGAGGGTGTGGTTGGAGCCCCTTGAGGCTTTATCAGGCTAACTAGAATCCACGTCAGCGCCATGTCAGCTATGGGGCTTTATTACGCCCCCTTTAATTTGAAGGGTGTGGATAGAGCCCCCTGTTAAACAAAATAAAAAAAAAATAGATTTGATTGGCTGAGATATGTGGGCCCCACCTGATAAAGCCTTTCTTGCTCGTTAACACGATAAAGCCCCCTCTATAGCGCCCTAAGTTAACATGCATGGTGTGGTGGGATAGCGCCCCGGGACGCTATAGCGTCCTAGCTGGCCGGGGTGACGCCCCCACACCCTCCGGCCTAAATACAATTTCTTTTACGAAACCAGACATGACCTTTAACATTTCATATTAATAAATAGAGTTAATTGCCAAAATCGTCCCTGAGGTTTGGGCACGTTTGTCATTTTCGTCCAAAATGACACTTTTGTACCAAATTGCCCCCAACGTTTGTAACTTTTTGCCATTTTCATCCAAACCACTAACTTAGTTTATTTTTTCTGTTAAGTCGAGGATATTTGGATGAAACTGGAAAACATAAAATCACAGGGACGATTTTGGCAATTTACTTAAACCCTTTTTAATTTCTTTTATTTAATTATTTTTGTTACATATATAATAAAAAAGAATATACATGGAGTTTTTAGAAAAAAAAAATTA
Organism: Helianthus annuus; assembly: GCF_002127325.2. NCBI lineage: Eukaryota > Viridiplantae > Streptophyta > Magnoliopsida > Asterales > Asteraceae > Helianthus > Helianthus annuus. The sequence goes on along the minus strand of NC_035440.2, from coordinate 164,013,137 downwards.
ATAGTTTTGTCACATATTTTTTATAAATTTTCATCCAAATCACTAATTTAGTTTATTTTTTCTGTAAAGGTGAAGGATGTTTTAAATTTTATAAATTAAGACAAAAATTAATTTACAACTTCTTTATATAAATCAGTTTTATAAAGAGAAAACGTCATTGGTGTGCAACACATAACAATCGATTACAACTTTTAGCATTTGTCAGTTGTAGAGATAGAAAAAATTGTAAAACGTTACATATTTTTTAAATGTGTTGAGCACCTAGGAAATATGTTGGTAGAAATAAAATATTTATTTAATTAAGATTATGAGGGTAACTAACTAATACTTTTGGTTCATAGCATTATAATTACAATTTGGTGGGTAATTTTAAGGTTTAGTAACGATACGTTGTTTGATAGGGGGGGGGGGGGCACTTGCTTCTGTTTTTCCTTATGAGCGAATTTAAAAGAGTAGAAAATGAATTACAAACTTGGTACATATGATAAAATTTTAGTTTTATAAAATTTAGAGGTTTAAGTAGATTTTATTTTTATAAAACTGATCTATATAAAAAATTAGAAATTAATTTCTATCTTAGTTTATAAACATCCTTCGTCTTAATAGAAAAATTAACTTAGTTAGTGGTTGGATGAAAATTTATAAAAATTATGTGACAAAGTTATTATTTTTTTCATATAAAAATTGCATGTATATTTTTTTTTATTATATATGTAACAAAATTAATTAAATAAAAGAAATTTAAAAGATTTTGAGTAAATTGCCAAAATCGTCCCTGTGGTTTTATATTTGTCAGTTTCATCCAAATATCCTCAACTTAATAGAAAAAATAAACTAAGTTAGTGGTTTGGATGAAAATGGCAAAAAGTTACAAACGTTGGGGGGCAATTTGGTATAAAAGTATCATTTTGGACGAAAATGGCAAACCTTCCCAAACCTCAGGGACAATTTTGGCAATTAACTCTAATAAATATAATTAAACAATATAAGTAACAAAAACAGACATGACCTTAACATTTCATATTAATAAATCTAATTAAACAATAAAAGTACCAACAAAAATTATTATAATGAGTTGGTCAAGGATTAAATTAAATAAGTAAATGTATCAATATATAGAAAGGAACATGTTGAATATGATTAGTTGACACTTGAGCTACTAATCAAAATGCTTTCCAAAGTTGTTTCGAATTTTGATTGCTTGCCCAATAATTATATGATTGATTATAATATATTTTCGGTTATTGACCAATATAGTAACACCTAAAAATACAAGCGATTTTTTCTATTATATAATTATTCATATATATTTAGTAAATACTTAAAATCAATCATTAGCTGAAAATTATTATGAATAAATATTAGTGTAATATTGTATACAAAGACTAGCCTAAGATCCCGCGAGTTTCGCGGATGGCTTAACACAAACATATAATATCTATTGGCATTGAAGCCCATGTAGATCATCATCTTTGTTCTAGGCCTTTCCAAACTTAGGCTTCACGTCTAAGGGTTAAAACAGGTCCCAAACAGACAATACACGGCCATAACCCCCAAAACCGAACAGAGTGATCACTTCCCTCTCCAAAAACCTGCTACATACCAGCGAATCTTCAATAGATCAAAGAAAGGTCATGGTTTTCATCTTTTGATTGACATCAAGTTTATATAAACTTCAATATCTAAATTCTTATTTTAATTCATATTAATATAACCAGGGATGATACCCAAAGAGGCACAACACCATAGTCCAAACTATGACAGGGAGCTATGAAATATTTAAATATTGAAGAAGAAAGAAATTATAACCAATATAATAACAGAAATAAGTATTGAGCCTCAAATAACACACCAAGTACCTAAATTCATAACCAATATAATAACTATTTGTAAACCTTAAAATTAAGTTAAAACGATGTAGTAGAAACAGAGGTAAGTATCAAGCAATGACAAAAGAAGCATATAATCGGATGCATCAGAGAATGTTTGGAAGTCATACATATCTTTTAGTATACAAAAATGCTAATAAAAAAGAAAGTTATAGAAGTTGTACCACTCCAACAAAAATTAAGAATGCATAGATGTAACCAATCTGAGCTGGACCACCTTCTTGCATAGCCTAAAAAGTATAACATAAATTTAGGGAGCTAGTTACATATAAGAAATGAAACTACGGAAATTAATAATTTAGATACAGAGATTAAAAATATAAGTTATCTAACTCACCAATAACAATTGGTTCAGAATCAGTGGCCCAACAAATTGAGAAAGATCATTGCCGATCTACAAATGAGCAAAGGAAGAACAATATTATTACCTTTATCTTATCTAATGTTCATTGCTTGGTCCAGTAATAAGGAATTCATATATGACATATTGAGTTTCAAAAATGTCCATATATTACACAGTGAATAACTCATCAGAAAGTCAAAATTCATGATATATTCATCATACTTTTTCAAAACTATGCAAAACTCAATGAACTCAGAACTGAAATATTCATAGGGTACCTTCCAAAAGCCTCCCCACCAAAACCTTTAATCAAACAAACATGACATATTCAGACTTTCTCATTCTTAGTGAAAATATTTGTAACGGCCAACAAAACTTTGTAACATAAAGTGTTTGGACAAACCTTCCTCCAAGACTACGATGTAAGGCCCTTAAAAGCCATGGTTTAGGTTTAGGGACCTCGTCTGCCCAGCATGATTGAAATCTAAGGTGCAAAAATGTAAATTTATCATTAAGAAGAAAATAGCCCAACGAACATTCAAAGTCCATCAGTTTAAAAGATATGTAAGCAAAAACAATAAAATACTTGTTTAGTGTTTTTGTTTGGCCCCAAGTGTCCAATTTCCATATATCCTTTTCTGTAAGAGGTCTTTTGTATCCCAAAGACATGAGCGGATCCATCCAAGATAAGAAGATGCCTAAACATAAGTAAGAAAATATATAATAAACAGATGCAATAAAGCATGTCATGAAAAGGTGACAATGAACTAATTTAGACATCATGAAGATCATGATTTGACCATCCAAGTCCTCTCTGACCAATATACTGTCATAACCACCTGTCCATTTACCAAATATTGAATTAAAAAAAATATTTATGAGTTTAAATTGGCAAAAAAATAATAAATTAAACTCTGATGTGGCTTATGAATGTTATTATTTTCTATTTGACCAAAAAAAACCAACAATATGACATTAAAAAACAAATGAGGCTTATAAATTCAGGGTAGAAACCCTACATAAAACGACCAAATTTGAGATTTCATTACAGATATAACATGAAGAATGAAAACTTCATGACTTCAACGAAATCAAGAACCGATTACAGATCAATATCAAAGTAGCTAACGATAACCCTAACCTTAATACAAAGAACTAAGCATTATTATCTGGTTCTAGTTACTACTGAAACAATCACCACCCCTGGAGATGTGGTAAAAAAAATTAGAAGATGCAGTGTACCTGAAAGATTTAAAACGATGGTTAGCACATGAGCAATTTTTTACTCTAATATTACTTATTCGCTACTTTATCACCAAAAAAGTATGTTAACATTGATTTTGTCCACAAGATAACCATGCCATGTTTCATTGGATGAGATATTAAGCCAAAGGTTGAGTGTAATTTCATAAAGTTGGGGACTAAAGGTGAAATTTTGACAAACCACAGGGATTATCCGAGCATTTTACTCAACCTAATGGCAACCATGATAACCTTTACAACCTAACAAAACAACACCAAGTTACTAAATGATCATGATTTTGCATTGAATGATCAGCAAGTGAATAATATTTATCAATTAATGAATTCTACATTGATATGATGAGCAAGTTACTAAATGATCATAAGTCTTTTCATGTAAGGGCACCATGAAAACCAAATTTAATATCATAAAAAGAACTTATATGTGACTTACGAACTTATTTGACATTCCCATTTATGAACTTAAAACCATTCAGAAATCCTTGTTCACCCTACCAAAAGCTGATATATGATTGGAAAGACTTGAAAAATAAAAAAGAGCATTACATAAACGAAAGGCGAACCTTTGACAACTTCTTTAATAAGACCACATGGAAAATCCATGATCCATAAAGTATACAAACTGCATGAAAACATAAAAAGTTAAAGATGAAATTTATATAAACATTCAAATCCAAATTCAGAGATGGATAGGTGTTGATGCACGGAATGTCTGTTGACTTCGTCTGTATTAAGTCTTAGGTCAAGTTAGGTCAAGATTGGAGCTTGAGAGTCAAATTAGGAGGTTTAGCTTATATGTACATAGGTTAGAAGTAGTTTCGCTTATGTGGTCAGTTTAGGTTTCACTCATTAGTCACTAGGAGGTTTCGTTTATTTAGACACATAGGGTTCGCTTATATGGCAGTCCATATGAGCGAAACCTGCCACACTATAAATACCCTCATGTGTCATTAAGTTGTGTACGTTGGAGCGAAACCATGTCATGCTTTGTGTAACCAAACTCTATCAAATTGATTCAGAAAGCATAAAAAGAGAAGGAATTGAAAGGAACAGCTGTGTTACTTCATCTACATTGATTCCGCCTTTGTATTTGGAGATGAACTGCCTTATACTGACTGTTTAGGGTAGGAAATCGGTCCAACAAGTGGTATCAGAGCTCAGAACGAGGAGTTCATACTACTACAGCTTGATTCTACCAAATTCTCTTACTTCTACTCACTTTCTCTCATACTTTTTCGATTTGAACTGGTTCCTACGGTTGAAATGGCCTGATTTTTTAGTATAACATGTAAAACATACAATTAACAAACCCTAGAAAGATTCAGGTTAAAACACGGCTTAAAAATGGTAAAAATTAGTTAAAAACCTAGTTTCGCTTTTACGGACAATCGAGTGATTTCGCTTATTTGGACATTACCAATTTCGCTCATACGGACACATCTAGTTTCGCTCATACGGACACACCTAGTTTTGCTCATTCGGACATTGTTATTTCGCTTATTTGACACTTTTGCTTATTTGTCAAGTGATATTTCGCTTATTTGTCAAATATTGATTTCGCTTATTTGACACCTTGCATATTTCGCTTTTGTGACATTGAGATTTCGCTTATCTGTCACTTTCAAGCTGATTTCGCTTATTTGTCATCATTGTACAAAAATCTCGAAAACTTTTCTAAGTGTTTGCTGGTTTTGCAGGTACAATCAAGATGGATGACATATTCTTGAACCTGTTTAGCGACATGTACGCGTTTACTGGAAATTCCGGAAATGATGATACTTCGTCAAGCAATGCGAATGAGAACCCGCCGAATGCGAAGAAAAAGTTAACGGAAGCTTGGGAATCTGAAAGTGCCTTTGGAACCTTTAATAAACTTCCAAAGCTTATGGCTATCGAGGAATACAGTCGGTGGTCAAGAAAGTTTGAAGATTGGTTGATGGCATTTGCATTTCCTAGTTGGAAGAGTCTGAAAAACGGTTATGAACATGGAAACAAAAATGGTGAAACTCTAACATCAGTTGAGGAGATCGAATCATTTGTGGCTGAGCAAAAATGTGTGGCATTGTTATTTCAGTCCGTCCGGGAAGACATAATCTCATTGATCGATTATTCAAATGCAAAAGATCTCTGGAAGAAGCTAGAAACAAAATGTTTAGGAAGTTCAGAAATTGTGAAAAACAAAAGAAAACTTCTTAGAACAGAGTTTGATCTTTTTGGATGTTTAAAGAACGAATCAGTTTGTAAAATGATAGAAAGGTTTGGTCATCTGAAGCTGGAATTAGCAAGACATGATATCAGATATCCTGAGGATGAGCTTATCGACAAATTGTTCGATTCGTTACCAGACGAGATGGATTGGAGATATTATGCGTTGATGCTGAAGAATACCATCAAGGATCCAGAAAAGTTGACTTTAGATTTGCTGATTGAAAAACTCGAGAATCACGAGTTGGAATTGAAGAGACATTCAAAGTCAATCACTCATCTTATCAGCAGAATCTGGATTTGTATTATCCGAAGAGCATGATGCCAAAAGCAACTTCTCCCAAGACTGCATTTTCTGCTGAGAATGTGTCCACAGCAAGCAAAGAAAGTCAAAGCAGTCAAAGCAGTGGAAATCACAATGGTTATCACAGTGGATCTTCATCATCTGCAAGTCATTCTGATGCAAAGTTTCAATGCAACATCGCAATAGACTTAAAGAATGCTCAAAATTTTGATGAGGAGTCGGCTAAACAGCAGATGATCTTTCTAGCATCTGTGTTGGAATCGTATGAAGGGTTAGTAGCAGGGAAGATAGGCAACACCAACCTGACGAAAGAAGATTATGATCAGATAGATCCTGAAGAAATGGAGCTGATCGATATTCGTTGGTGCATGGCCATTGCTGTTCGTCGAGCACAGCGTTTCATGGAAATTACCGGCAGGAAAACAATCGGTGGTCCATCTACCAAGCTGGGGTTTGATAAGTCCAAGGTGACATGCTTTAAGTGTAAGCAGAAGGGTCACTTCAAGCAAGAATGCAGAAACGCATATGCTGATGAGTCGGAGAACCCATTCAGAGAGGATTACTACAAGAAGGCAATTTATCATCAGAATAAGTCTGAGCCGCCTAGACTGAAGCAGGTTGAAGACAACAAAGAGAAATCTAGAGCTCTTGCGGTGATTTATGATGATGAAGGGTATGATTGGAGTAAAGAGGTTCTACCGGAGGAAGATGCGGTTGGTTACGCGTTCATGGCGAAAAATGAACCTATTCCTTGGAAAGATAACCGAACTGAAGAGCAGAAGTATAGATACAGAAAAATGTTGGCTGAAAACAGAATAATTAGAATTTCTGGTATCTATTTGGAAGCAAAGAGAGCAAGAAGATGGGATCCGGACAGGGAGTGTTATCTTGATCCATATGGAAATATTGCAGTTGATGACAAAACTCTTGATCTGGAAGCAATAATCAAGGAGTTCAAAGATGAGGATAAGTATTGGCAGAATAAATGGTGGGGAACTGGAGACGAGAAAGAGAAAGAAGAGAAAGAGAAAAGGAGAAAGAAGAGATAGAGAAGTCAAAGAAAATTGATACTGGGGTTATTGACACAACGCAGGAGTTGACTGCTGAAAATTTGGGAAAAATGGCTGACAAAGTGTTGGCTGCTAAGGCACTTGAGGTAGACTCTAACTCCGTGTCTGAGTCAAAAAGCCAGGTTAGTTCAAACTTGTCAACAAACGCGTCAGGTAAGAAAATTGATGGAAATGTTGATTGCAACAATTGCAACAAAGAGTGCAAATTTTGTAATACAGTCACGTATCTCAACGGAAAGAAAGTTGAAGATCTGACAGCAAAAGTCAGAAGCGTTGAGAATCAAATTCTTGATAGTGACAAAAGAGTTAAAGCTTCAACTGAACGGATAAAAGAATTAACTAATCAAATTGAAAATGATAAAATTGATCATGAAAGAGTTAAAAAAGAAAATGAAAAGTTAATTCTTGAAAACCGTCAGATTTCTGAGAAGTTTGAAAAACTCAAAAGCACAATGAAAGATAATGATGATCGAAATGGTAAAACTTATCAAGAAAACGTTCAACTAAAAGCAGTGCTAAGAGTAAAAGAAGAATCAATCAACAAACAACTGGATGAAATCGCTAAACTGAAACTTAAATTTCAAGAGGCTGAAATTGAAAACGAGCGTATCCAGTTGAAGCTTAATAGTTACAGATCCGCAAGCTTTGTTTTGCAACACATTGTTCCCAAACCCATCGGGAAAAACAAAGCTGGCGAAGATGTTTATTCTGATGGAACCGGGGTGGGTTTTCATAGAGTTCCACCGCCGATTTTGGATAATTACACGAAAAAGCAATCAGGGTTGGTTGAAATTGAAGAAGAAAGTGAAGTGAAACTTCCAGAAAGCATTGATGTCACATTCACATCTTCCAATGACGATAGTGTCCAGAATGATATTGTAAAAGGTGTTGTTGAAAATGTGCTAAAAACGGATAGTGACACTACTGAGGAAGATGAGTGTTTCTTGGACAAATACATTCCGAAACAAAAGTCCAAGAACAACTTAAATGAAGAATCAAATCTTGTCATGTACAAGATGCTGGGTTCAGATAAGTTGTTTTCGGATTCTGAGTTTCCAATTGAGAATGTAAACATGAACAAATTGACAAATGTTTTCAAGTTGGTTGAAGTTGAGTTCTCAGAAGTGAACAATCTGAGTCAAACAAAGAGAAAAATGAGTTTTGAGAAAGATAAAACTTACTACAAGAAATCTGTTAATCCACCACGTTTTTATAATAACAATCGAAATAACTGGTCGGGAGGTTATCAGGGTGGTAAGAATTATCAGCGAAGAAATGTTCAAAACAAAAGATTTGTTGAGAAGAAAAAGTTTGTGAACAGTTCGAGTTCACTTGCTGATGAAGAGAAAGAAATTTTTTCAAGATCAAATAAAGAGTTCTTTGATAAAAGAGCTTCACAGGCTCAGTCTGAAGGCACAAGTCGGGTAGTTGATACTCGAATATGCTTCAGATGTAATCAAGTTGGTCATATTGCACGAAAGTGTACCAACGTGAAGCCTAAGACTGAAACTGTGAAGATTCCACAAAAGAAAGTTGATGTGAAGGGTAAAGCACCAATGATTGTTGAGAAAAGGAGTTTGAAAAATGACAAAATCAAAGTGAATAATGAACCCATAAAGAAAGTGGTAACTAAAACTGACAAGTTTTACAAACGGGTTGCATTATCTCAACAAGTTTGGAAACCTAAAACTGAGAAAAAGATTTCACCTTCTGAGGATTCAATTCAAGTTGATTATGATGCAAATTTTCCACCTCTTAAGGCTGAAAACTTTAAAATTCAAGTTGCGAGAGTTAAAACTGTCAAGGTTACACCCAAGGCTGATGAGGCTTGGGTGGACACCATGTTTGACTAAGTAGTTTGAATCGCCGGAGCTTCCTGGATCGCGAAGCATGAATCGGCATCTTTATTGAAGTTGGTTAAGTCAAAGTTTGTTATATGCAGGGTCTTCCAAAACCTGTATCCAGATGGATCATGGATAGTAGAGCTTCAAGACATATGACAGGGAAGACTGCGTTGCTGTATGATGTGAGAAATATCAATGGAGGATATGTTGGTTTTGCGGGTAATCAATGAGGAAGGATTATTGGTGAAGGAACGTTATCCAACGGGATTGTGACGTTTGAGAGAGTTAACTACATTGCTGAGCTGGAGAATAATCTGCTGAGTATCTCCCAGATCTGTAACAGGATGTATACTACTCATTTCACTAACAAAGAATGTTTGATCTTGAAACCAGGATTTGCAATACCTGAGGAATGGATTATCATGAGGGCACCGAGAGTTAATGATCTGTACGTGTTGGACATGAGCGCAGTTACTACAACCACGGGTCAGGCTCATTGTTTTGTGTCCAAAGCAACTGAGAAAGAATCGAGATTGTGGCACCGCAAGATGGGGCATATTCATCTTAGAAAAATGAATCACTTGGTGCACAATGATTTGGTTACAGGAGTTCATGTCAAAGGTTTTCATCTGGAAGGGGAGTGCATTAGCTGTGTCAAAGGCAAGCAGAAGAAAAAGTCACACCCTACAAAGCAAGTCAATTCAGTTTCGAGACCTCTGGAAAGACTTCACATGGATTTATTTGGTCCTGTGAATGTCAAAAGTATTACAGGAGATTACTACTGTTTGGTCGTTACTGATGATTATTCCAGATTTTCGTGGGTTTCTTTCTTGAAGACAAAAGACGAAACATTTGACAGTTTGATGGCGTTGTTCAAGAAAATTGAGAATCTGTACCAAAGGCGTATCAAAAGAATTCGAAGTGACAATGGTACTGAATTCAAGAACAACAAGATGGAAGAATTTTGTGATGAAAGAGGTATATTGCATGAGTTTAGTGCTCCATACACTCCGCAACAGAATGGAGTCACAGAACGCAAAAATCGGATGCTAATACGGCTAGAACTATGCTCGCAGATTCAAAGTTACCGATTAATTTTTGGGCTGAAGCTGTTTCCGCCGCATGCTATACGCTCAACAGGGTTCTCACTGTCAAGAAGTTCAACAAAACATGCTTTGAGCTAATCAATAATCGTAAACCGAATTTGAAGTATCTACAACCGTTCGGGTCACCCTGTACAGTTATAGAGCCTCATGGTAAGTTTGGTCCGAAGTGCATTGAGGGAATATTTATTGGTTATGCAAATCCGATGCGACGTGTCTTCATTCCAAGTGAGAAGCGGATTATTGAAGCTGAAAATGTTGAATGTCAAGGTTATACTATGCCGCCGCAGAATCCTGGAGATTCATGGCGTTATCATTATGACAAACTGTGGGATTCGTTTGACATGAGAGAAGAATCAGAGGATGATGAAGATTTCTTTGATGAGCTGGATATTTTGCGAGAGTATGAGTCGCAGCAAAGGTTCCCAGCTGAGTATTCTAGAAGACCTCGGGAAACTTCAAATGACGATGAAGCAGGTCCTAGCAATGCTGGTGAACATGATGATGAAGTTGCTCCTGGTAATCAGTCGGCAGTGAATGATGATCAAGAAGCTGATAACATGCCAGTATTTGATCATGGTGATTCAGATTCTGAGGGGGAGGAGATCCAGATTTCAAGTCAAACAAACCAAGTTGGTGAACAAGATGCAGATCAGAATGTTACTAATCTGGAGGGAAATGTAGATGTTCCAAGCGAAGTGATGCCACGAACTCTTTCATATCATCCAAAGGAGTTGATCATAGGAGAATTGCAAGCAGGCGTTCGCACGAGACGTCAAATTGACCAGGGCCTTACATGTTTTTATTCTACAGTAGCACCTTTACAAACTGAATTTTCACTAAGTTGTTTCATTTCGCAGATTGAACCGAGAACTTACAAAGAGGCGCTTACTGAAGACTCTTGTCGCAGATTGAACCGAGAACTTACAAAGAGGCGCTTACTGAAGACTCTTGGGTCATTGCGATGCAAGAAGAGTTAAGTCAGTTTGAAAAGTTAGGAGTGTGGAAGTTAGTGGATTTGCCAGATGGTCATAGAAAAATCAATACTAAATGGGTATTTAAGTGTAAGAGAGATGACAGAGGAGTTGTTGTAAGGAACAAGGCTCGACTCGTTGTTCAGGGTTTTAGTCAACAGGAAGGGATTGATTTTACTGAAGTCTATGCTCCTGTGGCACGACTAGAAGCTATCAGAATTTTCCTTGCATTTGCGTCTTGGAAGAACTTCAAAGTATATCAGTTAGATGTAAAATCGGCGTTTCTTTATGGGAAGGTCAAAGAGGAGGTCTATGTCGGTCAGCCGCCGGGCTTCACCGATTCGATCCACAAAAACAAGGTCTACTTATTGGACAAAACGCTGTATGGTTTACACCAGGCCCTGAGAGCTTGGTACGAGACTTTGTCTCAACACCTACTAGCCAACAAGTTCATTCGTGGAAAGGTGGATGCCACTCTCTTCACTAAAGAGGTCGACGGTCATCTTCTGATAGTTCAGATTTATGTGGACGATATAATCTTTGGGTCGACAAATGAGAAATTGTGCAAAGATTTTGAACAGGTGATGAAGCAAAAATTCGAAATGTCATCAATGGGGGAGATGAAATTCTTTCTGGGTCTACAAGTTGAACAACTACCTGAGGGAATTTTCATTCATCAGACGAAGTACGTGCATGATATTCTAGAGAAATTTGGAATGTCAGGTTCTACTCCAGCTGCTACCCCACTTGTAACAAATCATGGGATTCACCCAGATCTCACCGGAGACAGGGCTGATGAAACGTTTTACCGATCCATGATAGGTTCATTGATGTACTTAACAGCTTCACGTCCTGATATCATGTACCCAACGTGCCTCGCAGCAAGATATCAATCTAACCCGAGAGCTTCGCATATGATTATTGTGAAGAGGATATTGCGCTACCTGAAAGGAACTCCTTCATTGGGGTTGTGGTATCCTAGGAAAGGCGACTTTACGCTCAAAGGGTATTCCGATTCGGATTTCGGATGCTGCAAAGTAAATTCAAAATCAACAACTGCAGGATGCCAATTCTTTGGACCTAGATTGGTTACCTGGCAGTCTAAGAAACAAACGTCTGTGGCGTTATCTACATGTGAAGCGGAGTACGTTTCTGCTAGCAGTTGCTGCTCTCAGATCCTGTGGATACAGCAACAGATGCGCGACTACGGTTTGCAGTTTCTTAACACACCTCTTTTTGTTGATAATGAGGCCGCTATAAATATCACAAAGAATCCATTACATCACGCTAAAACTAAACACATAGAAATTCGTCATCACTTTATTCACGATTGTTTCGAGAAAAAGTTGATTCGAATTGAGAAAATCCACACTGACGAACAGAAAGCTGATTTACATACCAAAGCTTTTGATAAAAATCGGTTTAAATATTTGTTAAAACTGAATGGTATGAAGCTTCTTTCGGTGTCGGATGGAATTGTGGGCGTTGATGAGAGTACTGTTGCGGATGAAGACGAGAAACAATCTGCAATGGTTTGTCAATTTTTTACATGTTTTGGTACTTAGGGGGAGTAGGTAGATGTATATAGATATATTTTTTTAGAAAATACAAAAACAGTAAAAAATGCAAAAATACAAAAACATGATAAAATTTTACTATCCAAAAACAATAGAAAACTGAAAAAGAGCTTGTGTATAAAGGGAAAATGATAGTACATCGGCTAGACAATTACAGTATGCTAAAGAATTGAAAAGTGTAAATGAGTTAAACAGTCTCACTAATGATGTGTCGATAGGTTTTCACACATTTAGTAGATTTATTCAGGATATAAACCTAAAATTTCAAACTTGTGAAATTCGTGGGGAACACTACTTGGATATATAGGTAACCCCTGAAATCTCGTTTGAAAGGTCTCGTATTCTGATATACTAGGTTTTTATACTCAATGATGTCTGGGGTATTATTCCGGGACTTCTGCTGAATGGAAGTTCTGACCTAGTCCTTGGATAATACTTTCCTCAAATGCTTGAAACATAGCATAAACCCTCAGCATGCAGATGAAACAATAAAATTGATAGTCGCTGCTGTTGTAAGTAAAAGATCCTCTAAAAGGGACATACTGAAAAGTCGAAGCTGATATCTCTCTGCGCATACGGAAGTATCGACCTGAGATCCCTCGGCCCTTGCATTACCTAATTTATGCACAGATATCATTGTAGTATACTCACCTGTTAGACTGAATATTGGGATTCTGGATACGGGAGTATATTCAAGAGGTGGGACACATGAATGAGCTAAGTTCATAAGACATCTAAATCGTATCCTGAATAGACTGAAATCTGTGTGAGAATTTAAGATGGATCAGTATATCGACAATCGAGGTGAATTGTTTAAGTCTTAGTATGAAATGAAGCTTAATGGTACTAGTAATTTGTCTGAAGAGCTGATATGATTCCCTGACACGCTCGCCAAAAATAAGTTTGTAAATAGTTTACTTTGTTTACTTTCTGCAATTTAAGTTTTATGCATTTCATTTCTTAGTTTAGAACATATTATAAAATCCAAAAAGATTTTATTTCTGCTTTATTTTTGACAAACCAAAGTAGAGAGTTGATTGTTGGATTCTCGAAGGTTGAAGCAGATGTAGGAAATTCTGGACTGAAGAATGAGGAGAGCTTATCTTGTTGAAGTTTGTATTATTGAAAAGTCAAAAACAAGTTCATTAACTTGATACTTGTTATTTTTAGATAATGTGAAAATTGTTGTTTTTAAATCAGTTTGATTCGTCAATGATCAACCAAGGTCATTATGTTGAACTTGGTAGATTAATTGAGTAATCAGGGTCATTAACTTGGACCTGAATACTTGAGTGGATTTCTAAAAGTTGATTGAGTTTGTGATTTATTGTTGAAAAGATGGTTTGTAATGTTTGATGTTTGAGACACAGGTTTTGGACTTCATTATTCCCACGGAAGCTAATTGTCAAAGCTTGAACCAGATCAATACCTCAGATTCTAGCATATTGAGAGGGGAGTCTGTGAAAGGGGGAGTCTGGATCAACGATCAAAGGGAAATCTGAAGATGGAGCCAGGACAAGATTGTGAACCTGTGAAGATAGAATGCTTATGATGTGTAGACAGAGAGTTGGAGAAAAGACCAAGACTGGAGACTCGGAGTTGAAGACTTCGTCAACATCTAAGGGGGAGTCTGTTGATGCACGGAATGTCTGTTGACTTCGTCTGTATTAAGTCTTAGGTCAAGTTAGGTCAAGATTGGAGCTTGAGAGTCAAATTAGGAGGTTTAGCTTATATGTACATAGGTTAGAAGTAGTTTTGCTTATGTGGTCAGTTTAGGTTTCGCTCATTAGTCACTAGGAGGTTTCGCTTATTTAGACACATAGGGTTCGCTTATATGGCAGTCCATATAAGCGAAACCTGCCACACTATAAATACCCTCATGTGTCATTAAGTTGTGTACGTTGGAGCGAAACCATGTCATGCTTTGTGTAACGCCCCGCGTTTTCATACTTTCAATATTTAGAAACCATCGTTTGTAAAACTATTTTTGGAAACTTTGTAACTTGTAATCGTTCTTTCCTTGTAATCATTGTAAATCCGAGACTTGGATCATAAATAAAATTCGTATTTCTTTAAATTCACCATCTACATATTCATACATGTTCATACGTTCGAATTCATTGTACATCGAATCCTTATTTGTAATTCATACTTATACGATACTTATTCACGATGCATGTCCATGCTTGTCCTTAAATTGTTGATACCTAAAAACCCCTAATAATATGCTTATTTATACAACGGTTAATCATCTAATATGTGACATATACTTGTCACTTACAAACATGTTACATACTTGTACATTACACTTTTTACCTAGTTAAATCATGTTTTATTTCATATTTCACCTTGTTACAAGTTAGGGGAAACATTGTTGTATATTATTACACAACTTAACTAACAAAATTACTCAGTATAATGTCTTAAAAAAATAAAAAAATAAAGAAATATGGCAGCCCCAATTCAGCAAAATTCAGCCCCATATAGTTGGGTTTTGTGGGCTAGTTTCAAGGTGTAACCCCTTCTAAACACTTCCAAAGCCCAACCCATTGAAACCCTAATCCTTTCCCCTATAAATACCACTTATAACCAGCCTCTCTACCACTTTTGCAACACTAAAAACTCTCAAAACATCCTCCAAACCGTAGCTGAAAGCAAAGGTTCGAGCAGATTGACACCCCTTCACGAAAATGAGCATAACTCACTCATTTCTTAACGAAATCACTTGATTCTTTTTCCTACTTACTTGGATAATCATGGGGTTCGATTCCTAGACTTCTCCTTGGAGAAATCAGACCTGGAAATGCCCCAAAATCGTCCATAAACTTTCTGTTTGTTTTTATGTTCATCAAAAACTTGTTTAAACCTATGTAACTTGTGTTCAACACATCTCATACCTATGTCCTAATGCTTACAACTTATCCCATGGTTGGTTAAGCTTAAAAACAAGGTTGAGACATTTAAAATCAGAGGATTAAACCTCATAAACTTGGTGTTTAGTCTAGGGTTTCAACCCACAAATCATGTCAAGCTTAGGTCTTGATGAATGAGTGATTAGGGAACAACTTGGGTTGTCCTACATACAATCCTCACGTGATTTGATGATTTCTCTATAGTTAGGTTGTTTATGTTATTGTGCAAATCCTAGTTCGTGACCCTCCTTGGTTGTTGTTATACCAAGTGAAGTGGTGAACATTCAAGGGGTTCCTAAATGGAAGCATGTCCTTCCTACCCCATACATGACATCTATGATAACACGAGGTGCCTAAATGAAGATTCTAATCTTCTACCTCCTGCTTGATTAATGGACTAAATAATACCTATAATACTTATACCTATACATACTATTCGAACTCTTGATGGTGGACTTGTGTTCATTTGTCAAGATATTAGAATAACATCATCTAAGGCATAAGACTTGTTACGATTCTAATGAGTATATTACTCATGAAAACATTAACCCTTGAGGTTTCATAGTGTCAAGAACAAGTACTTAGTGTTAAAAGATGATTACTTTTAAATACTTATATTCTTGTGTTTTAACTTCCTAAATCCCTAAACAAACACATTCAACCTTCTAACCTCATCAACTTCGTCACATTAGATAATCGGAAAGCATATGCAAATTTGTGAGTATACTCGCAACCCCCCTTTTTATGTTTACCACTTTTTGGGGTGTAACATGTTTTACTATTAAACTACACTTAAACTTATTCTTTATGCAATGCACAAAACAATCCTTATACATGAATACTATGCTATGATACTTGATGCTTACGTGGACCATACTTATGTGATATGTTTTAGTCATTAGCTCTCACGAGCCTCCCTTCGACATGTATAACGCTATAGGAGTAACGCACCGCCCCCCTTAAACTTGGGTCATGTTGAATTAATTAAACTTTCTTGCGTAAACAGAGGTTGGCTAGAAATATTGCATGCCATGATAGGTTGATCTCGTATAAACTAAGTTGCCATGTGGATTCGTTTTAAACTTTTATACTTATACTTATACTTATGCTTAAACTTGTATACTCGCCTTTGCTTTTGCATTGAACTTTATTTTAAACATGTTACAGGTTGAGGATGATGATGCTAAGAAATGAAGTAGCGTTGATGCCTAGATACACATATAGACGTTTAGGTTTAATCGTTGTATCAATTTTGATTATGTTGTATTGTATTTCCTTTGAACTTGACGTTATTTGATTTCTTTGAAATGTTGACAAATATGAAATGAAATCGGTTTATTAAATATTGTCACAAATAGCGTTATGATGTCTCTAGCAATCTTCACACTTCGTCTCATCCCGATGTTTCCGCCATTGGTTGGGGTGTGACAGATTGGTATCAGAGTCATAACTATAGGGAATTAGGAAAAGTAGGAATGCTTTCACCTAGTCTATAGTTTTAGAGCCTTATTCGTATGCTTTGCTTGGGCTACTACATGATACTTTATTTGTTACTTATTTATGCTCTTTTAAACATGTATGTTACTCATGTGTAATATTTGACATGTTATTCTTACGCATTAATGCTTGTTTTATTATGTGTTAACACTTGTTTCGTTGTTCGATTCTTTATGTGTTATTCTTGACATATTTCTCTATGTGTTAATACTTGTTTTATCATTTCATTATTTAAGTACCATTCTTGATATGCTTTCCTATGTGTTTACACTTGTTTGTGTATCTCCTTCGACATACACTTCCCTCATGCATTTTACTCGATTATTCTAAATCCGACAACACTCATATTGTACAAATGAGACGAATTCACCAAAATAGGCGTGAAACCCACAATTTGGTGAACGACTCTCAATCTACCTATTCTTTTTTTACACGAGATATCGCCATTAAGCTAGGAGTGAAATCCACATTTTAATGGTAAATCTCAAATTTCAAATTCTAGTGGACCCTCGCCAACACGTCGAAATTAAATTTTGACCCGACGAGTACCAACCACACTTAGGATACGGAATCGTCAAGTTAGGGGTGAAACCCGCACCTTGTCGACTAGTTCCACTCCTTGGCCTTTTTTTTCATAAATCCCGCCATGTCTCGAAATTTCGATTGATTTGGGACATGTAGTAACCGGAAGGGTAAATACCGTTAACCGACTTGTCGGCGAGAGTATTTTACCTATTAGGCCAAAGCATGCTCCTCAAATTCAAAAGACTTTTCGACCACTTTGGTTAGTCAAAGTTCCGTTTTGGAACACTCCAAACTTTGGTCAAACATGTGTTTCTATTGTTCATTTTATACGATGCAATCTTTCAACCTCGAGTTTACCTTTGATTTCTCTTTTCACACGCACAACATATCGAACCTTTTCGATACATTTATATATGCATAATTTTCATATAATTTAAATTCATATTCCTTGTAACAACTAGTGGAGGGGTATCATCGAGATTGGAGTGATTTCCTTACCTTGACGATTAACTCCACTCCCCTTTTCTTAAAAACGACCTCACCAACGAGTTAGGGGTGATTCCCTTACCTAGGTGATCGTTACCAAAACGTCTCTTCAAAATATCTTATTATGCAAACTCGATCATATTTTATACCCAAATTGTTTATCATTATTCAAAATACCCACTCATACCGATTTCAAAATACATTGTTTTATCAAACGTACATCTTATTCTACAACCTATTTTCACTCAACTCATATACACGAGATTCTTAATCATGTCTTAAAACGTTTTATTACTCGAACTCCAAAACCTTACGAAATGCTACCTATCAATTAAATCGGTCCAACGAAACTCTTGCCCATGAACTTCATATTCGACTTAATCACTAAAACTTGCTCACATTATATCGTCATACTAGAGACTTCCATTCTTAATTGAAACCAAACCAACCTTTCTTAATTACTTATAGGATCTTATAGATATTATGAGATCGTTTTACCAAAGAATATTTCCAACATCAACGAACCATTTGTCAAAACCCTTTAAAATGAACACTAAGACCTTTGATAAACCCCTTTTCCAAGGATCGACGTATTCACAAAAACTCCAAAATTTCTTGTTTTGATGAAACGAACTTACTTTTTCGAAGACCTTTTCCTACACCTATTTTCCAAAACACATGGGCAAGAAGACTTCATGGGGGCCGACCATCTTCGGATTTCGTACACTCTTTTAAAACAAAGGTAGCATTTCCATTCATTACAAAATACGATATGCATGACCAATAAGTACTTTATATCCTCTTACATATGCAAACTATATTCTACCTTTCAAACCAAGCTTAATCTAAATTTGATTCAATAAACTCAACGTTTCGTTTAAACAACTATACATGCATATCATCCTACATGTTTTTGTCACTATCTCACGACAACTCCACTTATATCGTTCGTATCTACATACTCAACCTTTTGAGCACTCTTACATACGTAACTTTGTTATGTTTCAATTAATACTATATACGTAATCAATAGTATTTGTACTCACCCTCTCACTCATATTCATAACAACACATTTTATGCTTATACTTGTAATCGTATTCATACTTGTACTCATGCGTTTTATGATTTTAATTATATTTATACGTTTCATGCTTACACGTATACTCATACTACTCGTACGTTTGATACCCAAACTTACGTGTATATTCATACTTAAACTTATACTTATGCACATAATTTTGCTTATACTCATGATTCATACATTCGTACCCGTACGCGAGCGGAATCCGAGGGATTCGCTTACGTGGGTCCCACACATACTTAAGCATGGACTTGCTTATATACTATATCCTTGTACGTGCACATTCTAATTTTTTTTGTATACCCTGATTCATACACAACTAGTACAAGCTATGCGGATCATGCGACGATCAAAATAATCACGGGTGCACACGGGATTATAGTGATAGGCGTATGAGAACCATAGAGTGTGCTACTGCGTATGGTAATGCACGGAACGTGACATGACACCGAAGACGAAACAGATGTAACATGGTCAAAACACGGTGGATACGCCGCTGGTACTTCCTATATATAAGTGTTTTCACCATATTACCAAACTTTCGTAAAACGTGCCATGAGAAATTCAGTGTTTTACAGACCTCTTGGACCTAATACAAGCTTTAAACAACTCACAAACACATTACGTCCGATTATCCATGACGAGACTTCATCTTTAACATGCAACTTTCATCTATCTAATACCCATATCACTCATATACTTGAGTTCTTTTGGTGTCAATTGTTCGCCCCATGCTCCTATTTCCTTCCTGTCATACGAGCCTCGGTCACAATCAAGCTCACTCAAGCATTCGAATCCTAACTTACCTTATTACCTTTAGAACCGATTTTCTAATTTTAGCCATTTCAAATCATTTTTACCTATCCACGTTTACCCCTGCTTATGCCTCAAAACCATTTTATCCCGACAAATCATTTTACAAACTTATTTTCCCAAAGTTTTGTGCCTTTCGAAACATTTCAAAATTTTCAAGTCTCAAAATTTTTACTAGAACTCTTCAAGTCTACCTCTTGAATAAATTTCAGGACGAAATTTCCTAAAGGAGGGGAGACTGTAACGCCCCGCGTTTTCATACTTTCAATATTTAGAAACCATCGTTTGTAAAACTATTTTTGGAAACTTTGTAACTTGTAATCGTTCTTTCCTTGTAATCATTGTAAATCCGAGACTTGGATCATAAATAAAATTCGTATTTCTTTAAATTCACCATCTACATATTCATACATGTTCATACGTTCGAATTCATTGTACATCGAATCCTTATTTGTAATTCATACTTATACGATACTTATTCACGATGCATGTCCATGCTTGTCCTTAAATTGTTGATACCTAAAAACCCCTAATAATATGCTTATTTATACAACGGTTAATCATCTAATATGTGACATATACTTGTCACTTACAAACATGTTACATACTTGTACATTACACTTTTTACCAAGTTAAATCATGTTTTATTTCATATTTCACCTTATTACAAGTTAGGGGAAACGTTGTTGTATATTATTACACAACTTAACTAACAAAATTACTCAGTATAATGTCTTAAAAAAATAAAAAAATAAAGAAATATGGCAGCCCCAATTCAGCAAAATTCAGCCCCATATAGTTGGGTTTTGTGGGCTAGTTTCAAGGTGTAACCCCTTCTAAACACTTCCAAAGCCCAACCCATTGAAACCCTAATCCTTTCCCCTATAAATACCACTTATAACCAGCCTCTCTACCACTTTTGCAACACTAAAAACTCTCAAAACATCCTCCAAACCGTAGCTGAAAGCAAAGGTTCGAGCAGATTGACACCCCTTCACGAAAATGAGCATAACTCACTCATTTCTTAACGAAATCACTTGATTCTTTTTCCTACTTACTTGGATAATCATGGGGTTCGATTCCTAGACTTCTCCTTGGAGAAATCAGACCTGGAAATGCCCTGAAATCGTCCATAAACTTTCTGTTTGTTTTTATGTTCATCAAAAACTTGTTTAAACCTATGTAACTTGTGTTCAACACATCTCATACCTATGTCCTAATGCTTACAACTTATCCCATGGTTGGTTAAGCTTAAAAACAAGGTTGAGACATTTAAAATCAGAGGATTAAACCTCATAAACTTGGTGTTTTGTCTAGGGTTTCAACCCACAAATCATGTCAAGCTTAGGTCTTGATGAATGAGTGATTAGGGAACAACTTGGGTTGTCCTACATACAATCCTCACGTGATTTGATGATTTCTCTATAGTTAGGTTGTTTATGTTATTGTGCAAATCCTAGTTCGTGACCCTCCTTGGTTGTTGTTACACCAAGTGAAGTGGTGAACATTCAAGGGGTTCCTAAATGGAAGCATGTCTTTCCTACCCCATACATGACATCTATGATAACACGAGGTGCCTAAATGAAGATTCTAATCTTCTACCTCCTGCTTGATTAATGGACTAAATAATACCTATAATACTTATACCTATACATACTATTCGAACTCTTGATGGTGGACTTGTGTTCATTTGTCAAGATATTAGAATAACATCATCTAAGGCATAAGACTTGTTACGATTCTAATGAGTATATTACTCATGAAAACATTAACCCTTGAGGTTTCATAGTGTCAAGAACAAGTACTTAGTGTTAAAAGATGATTACTTTTGAATACTTATATTCTTGTGTTTTAACTTCCTAAATCCCTAAACAAACACATTCAACCTTCTAACCTCATCAACTTCGTCACATTGGATAATCGGAAAGCATATGCAAATTTGTGAGTATACTCGCAACCCCCCTTTTTATGTTTACCACTTTTTGGGGTGTAACATGTTTTACTATTAAACTACACTTAAACTTATTCTTTATGCAATGCACAAAACAATCCTTATACATGAATACTATGCTATGATACTTGATGCTTACGTGGACCATACTTATGTGATATGTTTTAGTCATTAGCTCTCACGAGCCTCCCTTCGACATGTATAACGCTATAGGAGTAACGCACCGCCCCCTTAAACTTGGGTCATGTTGAATTAATTAAACTTTCTTGCGTAAACAGAGGTTGGCTAGAAATATTGCATGCCATGATAGGTTGATCTCGTATAAACTAAGTTGCCATGTGGATTCGTTTTAAACTTTTATACTTATACTTATACTTATGCTTAAACTTGTATACTCGCCTTTGCTTTTGCATTGAACTTTATTTTAAACATGTTACAGGTTGAGGATGATGATGCTAAGAAATGAAGTAGCGTTGATGCCTAGATACACATATAGACGTTTAGGTTTAATCGTTGTATCAATTTTGATTATGTTGTATTGTATTTCCTTTGAACTTGACGTTATTTGATTTCTTTGAAATGTTGACAAATATGAAATGAAATCGGTTCATTAAATATTGTCACAAATAGCGTTATGATGTCTCTAGCAATCTTCACATTTCGTCTCATCCCGATGTTTCCGCCATTGGTTGGGGTGTGACAGATTGGTATCAGAGTCATAACTATATGGAATTAGGAAAAGTAGGAATGCTTTCACCTAGTCTATAGTTTTAGAGCCTTATTCGTATGCTTTGCTTGGGCTACTACATGATACTTTATTTGTTACTTATTTATGCTCTTTTAAACATGTATGTTACTCATGTGTAATATTTGACATGTTATTCTTACGGATTAATGCTTGTTTTATTATGTGTTAACACTTGTTTCGTTGTTCGATTCTTTATGTGTTATTCTTGACATATTTCTCTATGTGTTAATACTTGTTTTATCATTTCATTATTTAAGTACCATTCTTGATATGCTTTCCTATGTGTTTACACTTGTTTGTGTATCTCCTTCGACATACACTTCCCTCATGCATTTTACTCGATTATTCTAAATCCGACAACACTCATATTGTACAAATGAGACGAATTCACCAAAATAGGCGTGAAACCCACAATTTGGTGAACGACTCTCAATCTACCTATTCTTTTTTTACACGAGATATCGCCATTAAGCTAGGAGTGAAATCCACATTTTAATGGTAAATCTCAAATTTCAAATTCTAGTGGACCCTCGCCAACACGTCGAAATTAAATTTTGACCCGACGAGTACCAACCACACTTAGGATACGGAATCGTCAAGTTAGGGGTGAAACCCGCACCTTGTCGACTAGTTCCACTCCTTGGCCTTTTTTTTCATAAATCCCGCCATGTCTTGAAATTTCGATTGATTTGGGACATGTAGTAACCGGAAGGGTAAATACCGTTAACCGACTTGTCGGCGAGAGTATTTTACCTATTAGGCCAAAGCATGCTCCTCAAATTCAAAAGACTTTTCGACCACTTTGGTTAGTCAAAGTTCCGTTTTGGAACACTCCAAACTTTGGTCAAACATGTGTTTCTATTGTTCATTTTATACGATGCAATCTTTCAACCTCGAGTTTACCTTTGATTTCTCTTTTCACACGCACAACATATCGAACCTTTTCGATACATTTATATATGCATAATTTTCATATAATTTAAATTCATATTCCTTGTAACAACTAGTGGAGGGGTATCATCGAGATTGGAGTGATTTCCTTACCTTGACGATTAACTCCACTCCCCTTTTCTTAAAAACGACCTCACCAACGAGTTAGGGGTGATTCCCTTACCTAGGTGATCGTTACCAAAACGTCTCTTCAAAATATCTTATTATGCAAACTCGATCATATTTTATACCCAAATTGTTTATCATTATTCAAAATACCCACTCATACCGATTTCAAAATACATTGTTTTATCAAACGTACATCTTATTCTACAACCTATTTTCACTCAACTCATATACACGAGATTCTTAATCATGTCTTAAAACGTTTTATTACTCGAACTCCAAAACCTTACGAAATGCTACCTATCAATTAAATCGGTCCAACGAAACTCTTGCCCATGAACTTCATATTCGACTTAATCACTAAAACTTGCTCACATTATATCGTCATACTAGAGACTTCCATTCTTAATTGAAACCAAACCAACCTTTCTTAATTACTTATAGGATCTTATAGATATTATGAGATCGTTTTACCAAAGAATATTTCCAACATCAACGAACCATTTGTCAAAACCCTTTAAAATGAACACTAAGACCTTTGATAAACCCCTTTTCCAAGGATCGACGTATTCACAAAAACTCCAAAATTTCTTGTTTTGATGAAACGAACTTACTTTTTCGAAGACCTTTTCCTACACCTATTTTCCAAAACACATGGGCAAGAAGACTTCATGGGGGCCGACCATCTTCGGATTTCGTACACTCTTTTAAAACAAAGGTAGCATTTCCATTCATTACAAAATACGATATGCATGACCAATAAGTACTTTATATCCTCTTACATATGCAAACTATATTCTACCTTTCAAACCAAGCTTAATCTAAATTTGATTCAATAAACTCAACGTTTCGTTTAAACAACTATACATGCATATCATCCTACATGTTTTTGTCACTATCTCACGACAACTCCACTTATATCGTTCGTATCTACATACTCAACCTTTTGAGCACTCTTACATACGTAACTTTGTTATGTTTCAATTAATACTATATACGTAATCAATAGTATTTGTACTCACCCTCTCACTCATATTCATAACAACACATTTTATGCTTATACTTGTAATCGTATTCATACTTGTACTCATGCGTTTTATGATTTTAATTATATTTATACGTTTCATGCTTACACGTATACTCATACTACTCGTACGTTTGATACCCATACTTACGTGTATATTCATACTTAAACTTATACTTATGCTCATAATTTTGCTTATACTCATGATTCATACATTCGTACCCGTACGCGAGCGGAATCCGAGGGATTCGCTTACGTGGGTCCCACACATACTTAAGCATGGACTTGCTTATATACTATATCCTTGTACGTGCACATTCTAATTTTTTTTTTGTATACCCTGATTCATACACAACTAGTACAAGCTATGCGGATCATGCGACGATCAAAATAATCACGGGTGCACACGGGATTATAGTGATAGGCGTATGAGAACCATAGAGTGTGCTACTGCGTATGGTAATGCACGGAACGTGACATGACACCGAAGACGAAACGGATGTAACATGGTCAAAACACGGTGGATACGCCGCTGGTACTTCCTATATATAAGTGTTTTCACCATATTACCAAACTTTCGTAAAACGTGCCATGAGAAATTCAGTGTTTTACAGACCTCTTGGACCTAATACAAGCTTTAAACAACTCACAAACACATTACGTCCTGACGAGACTTCATCTTTAACATGCAACTTTCATCTATCTAATACCCATATCACTCATATACTTGAGTTCTTTTGGTGTCAATTGTTCGCCCCATGCTCCTATTTCCTTCCTGTCATACAAGCCTCGGTCACAATCAAGCTCACTCAAGCATTCGAATCCTAACTTACCTTATTACCTTTAGAACCGATTTTCTAATTTTAGCCATTTCAAATCATTTTTACCTATCCACGTTTACCCCTGCTTATGCCTCAAAACCATTTTATCCCGACAAATCATTTTACAAACTTATTTTCCCAAAGTTTTGTGCCTTTCGAAACATTTCAAAATTTTCAAGTCTCAAAATTTTTACTAGAACTCTTCAAGTCTACCTCTTGAATAAATTTCAGGACGAAATTTCCTAAAGGAGGGGAGACTGTAACGCCCCGCGTTTTCATACTTTCAATATTTAGAAACCATCGTTTGTAAAACTATTTTTGGAAACTTTGTAACTTGTAATCGTTCTTTCCTTGTAATCATTGTAAATCCGAGACTTGGATCATAAATAAAATTCGTATTTCTTTAAATTCACCATCTACATATTCATACATGTTCATACGTTCGAATTCATTGTACATCGAATCCTTATTTGTAATTCATACTTATACGATACTTATTCACGATGCATGTCCATGCTTGTCCTTAAATTGTTGATACCTAAAAACCCCTAATAATATGCTTATTTATACAACGGTTAATCATCTAATATGTGACATATACTTGTCACTTACAAACATGTTACATACTTGTACATTACACTTTTTACCTAGTTAAATCATGTTTTATTTCATATTTCACCTTGTTACAAGTTAGGGGAAACATTGTTGTATATTATTACACAACTTAACTAACAAAATTACTCAGTATAATGTCTTAAAAAATAAAAAAAATAAAGAAATATGGCAGCCCCAATTCAGCAAAATTCAGCCCCATATAGTTGGGTTTTGTGGGCTAGTTTCAAGGTGTAACCCCTTCTAAACACTTCCAAAGCCCAACCCATTGAAACCCTAATCCTTTCCCCTATAAATACCACTTATAACCAGCCTCTCTACCACTTTTGCAACACTAAAAACTCTCAAAACATCCTCCAAACCGTAGCTGAAAGCAAAGGTTCGAGCAGATTGACACCCCTTCACGAAAATGAGCATAACTCACTCATTTCTTAACGAAATCACTTGATTCTTTTTCCTACTTACTTGGATAATCATGGGGTTCGATTCCTAGACTTCTCCTTGGAGAAATCAGACCTGGAAATGCCCCGAAATCGTTCATAAACTTTCTGTTTGTTTTTATGTTCATCAAAAACTTGTTTAAACCTATGTAACTTGTGTTCAACACATCTCATACCTATGTCCTAATGCTTACAACTTATCCCATGGTTGGTTAAGCTTAAAAACAAGGTTGAGACATTTAAAATCAGAGGATTAAACCTCATAAACTTGGTGTTTTGTCTAGGGTTTCAACCCACAAATCATGTCAAGCTTAGGTCTTGATGAATGAGTGATTAGGGAACAACTTGGGTTGTCCTACATACAATCCTCACGTGATTTGATGATTTCTCTATAGTTAGGTTGTTTATGTTATTGTGCAAATCCTAGTTCGTGACCCTCCTTGGTTGTTGTTACACCAAGTGAAGTGGTGAACATTCAAGGGGTTCCTAAATGGAAGCATGTCCTTCCTACCCCATACATGACATCTATGATAACACGAGGTGCCTAAATGAAGATTCTAATCTTCTACCTCCTGCTTGATTAATGGACTAAATAATACCTATAATACTTATACCTATACATACTATTCGAACTCTTGATGGTGGACTTGTGTTCATTTGTCAAGATATTAGAATAACATCATCTAAGGCATAAGACTTGTTACGATTCTAATGAGTATATTACTCATGAAAACATTAACCCTTGAGGTTTCATAGTGTCAAGAACAAGTACTTAGTGTTAAAAGATGATTACTTTTAAATACTTATATTCTTGTGTTTTAACTTCCTAAATCCCTAAACAAACACATTCAACCTTCTAACCTCATCAACTTCGTCACATTAGATAATCGGAAAGCATATGCAAATTTGTGAGTATACTCGCAACCCCCCTTTTTATGTTTACCACTTTTTGGGGTGTAACATGTTTTACTATTAAACTACACTTAAACTTATTCTTTATGCAATGCACAAAACAATCCTTATACATGAATACTATGCTATGATACTTGATGCTTACGTGGACCATACTTATGTGATATGTTTTAGTCATTAGCTCTCACGAGCCTCCCTTCGACATGTATAACGCTATAGGAGTAACGCACCGCCCCCCTTAAACTTGGGTCATGTTGAATTAATTAAACTTTCTTGCGTAAACAGAGGTTGGCTAGAAATATTGCATGCCATGATAGGTTGATCTCGTATAAACTAAGTTGCCATGTGGATTCGTTTTAAACTTTTATACTTATACTTATACTTATACTTATGCTTAAACTTGTATACTCGCCTTTGCTTTTGCATTGAACTTTATTTTAAACATGTTACAGGTTGAGGATGATGATGCTAAGAAATGAAGTAGCGTTGATGCCTAGATACACATATAGACGTTTAGGTTTAATCGTTGTATGAATTTTGATTATGTTGTATTGTATTTCCTTTGAACTTGACGTTATTTGATTTCTTTGAAATGTTGACAAATATGAAATGAAATCGGTTTATTAAATATTGTCACAAATAGCGTTATGATGTCTCTAGCAATCTTCACACTTCGTCTCATCCCGATGTTTCCGCCATTGGTTGGGGTGTGACACTTTGTGTAACCAAACTCTGTCAAAATTGATTCAGAAAGCATAAAAAGAGAAGGAATTGAAAGGAACAGCTGTGTTACTTCATCTACATTGATTCCGCCTTTGTATTTGGATATGAACTGCCTTATACTGACTGTTTAGGGTCGGAAATCGGTCCAACAATAGGCAACGAAGTTTATAAAAGCGACACATGCTTTACCTGTGGTTGAGGACAAAGAGGTCATTTTCCAACAAAATACAGGCAGTTCTCAGAGGTATGATAAAATGAAGCTCGGATTCAATTGAGTCGCCCCTCTCAAAGCTGGAGTTCTATCAGTAAGTTTTCCCTTCAAAATAGCATTGTCATTAGCCATTACTTTACATTATCCGGGTGTAATGCATCGGGACGTGTTATGAAAACATCCAATCTAGATAGAGCCTCTATAAAATGACAAAAAAATGTTGTATTAATGTTCAAAATAGCGCAAAAAAATGCACGATTAATGTTAAAATCTACGCTTAATGTTCAAAATTGTGAAAAAACCCTACCACCAACATATGCAGTGGCGGAGCTTGGCCAAAAGTTTCGTGGGAGCCAAAAGTCATCGGACCCAATTTTTTTCCCTTATCGCTATGTTTCGGGTTATATGTTCGGGTCGGTGATTCGGTTCGGTTCGGGTCGGGTCGGGTCAAACAATAATATCTAATTAATCTTCATTCATTCAGACTTCCAATGATCGTTCTTACACATAAAGAAAACTAATATTGTTTAACAAACAAAGACCTAAATAATTGGTGGGGGCCGACCTCTATATTTATAAAAATTTCGGACGAAAAATCAAAAAATTAACACTACTAACCGAAGCGTCGGCGGGGGTCGGGGCACCCCGGGCCCCTTGAACATATGGTCATGTTTTGAGTCAGAGAGTTGTGATTGTTCGATTTAAGAGATAGATCGAGGGTTTCAGTTGAAGCTTTTGATCCGAAAATAAACAACACTGGGATAGAAGGTCTGGTGGTCTCAGATGTTTACCTCTTTTTGCATTTATCTATTCACAAGTTCAGTGTAGATGCTACTTTTAGGAAGCAAGTAAACACCTCCTCTTTTTAATCATGTGAAATTGAAAGAATGTGATTACAAAATTTATAAAACGGAGAGCAAAACCCAATTTGATTAATATAGATAATTTCAAAGATAATGAAACGATAAAGTACGATTACCTACGAAAGAAACAAATTGAAAATTTAAAAGTTGATAGAGTTCACACAATATTTTAGCCTTTATAATCTTCAAACCCAAGTAAGAATTTTTTTAGAAGTTCAATAAAAGTATAAAACCCAAGATAACTAACTAAAAGCACCAAACTTTAAAGATTGCAATAATTAAAATCCACTGAGCTTTACGTAAACCCTATGTTAGAAACGATAAACCCAACTCCGATTGATAAAAATAGGTTGAACAATAAAGAGCCAACCCAAGAAGGGTAAATCAAGAAAGCTCACATAGATATAATAATCTCCTTGGCGTCCTTTGTGATGGACCATTGGAACTCCATAACACCCATTAAGGGTACTTCAAACGAAAATATTAAGAAATTAATTACCATTTGAGAATGCATTGTATGTATTTTATAAAACAAATTAGAAAAACGCTAACTTGTAGACTTGCCACTTATATGGAGGACAATAACCACATCCCTTGCCATTTCTATGCTCCAATTTCAAAGCAACCTGCATCCCAATATGTTGATAAAATAAACCGTTGAAATACATATACAATAATAACTGTTAAACTTTTGTACCTCAACAGGGCCTGTGTTTCCCCAACTACCAATCACCTTTCTTCCTACATAAACTTGACAAAAGCCTTCTTTACCAAGTTTTCTTTCTAACCTGGATGTATGTAGGAGAATTGCCAACTTTAACCTGAAACAATAAACCAAAATCTTGAAAATCATGAAAAATCTGCATTCAGTAATTAAAAAAATATAAATACTTTTAGCGTTTATGATACTAACAAAAACAAAAACCAAAATATATCGTGATTTCCAGTTGATTAACAAAGGTATCGGATCCTACCATTACACATAAACATACATATGGGTAGGGTTCAATATATTAACAAAATAAGCAGAAATAAATACACTTTTATTAATATGTATAGATACAGATATTGTCTCACCAGCATATGCATAAATGTTGTCTTCCCAATGCCATTATCACCAAGCATTAATACGATTCAGATTTGTCCCCACCGTAATCCAATTCAAACTTTTTGTGAGCAAATCAATAGGCAAACCGTAATCCAATTCTAGAACACTCACACGGTCAAACTAAAATTTCCATATTACACCTCAAACTTTGTCACAACTTTTATTGAACTTTCCTAACCTCATTGCAAATATCCTTATCAAGTTATCATTCAAGTAAGCTTCTAAAGTTGTGTTCCAGTATATCTCCTCAGATTTCCCTAAATAAACATCGCTAGGGCTCAATTGAAACACATCCTATTTATATCACTCAATATCATATCATCAAATCTTACATGAACTTAAATCATAAAAAAACATATACAAAAGCACATCAACAGGCAATCAATCTTCCTTTCATTTGAGGCATCCCATAAATCTTAATGAAAAGTTCATTCTTTTTTCAATTAAAGTTTCTATTCTTTTATCAGCCATTTGAACCAAATCTATAAAAAAGAAATGAGTAACCTTTGTGATTTTTATAACCGTGTTGCCAGGTGGCAAGTCCTTGTTCAGTAGCTCTTTCGCAATCTCTTCTGGAAGATCAAAAACCGCTCCCTAAACCTGATAAACAGATACATGTTTGTGCATAACAAACAACATCAAAGTAAATTAAGTTCCAAGACCAGGAACAAACAAAGGAAACCCATGATGCAGTCATCCACAAAGCTCATGATAATTGATAGTACAGACACAATCAATGAGAAATTGAAGATCAAATAAAAGGGTACAGTTAAATTCTTTTAAAAATCAAAACTTTTTTACCCAAATAAGCATAACAAACACCATCAAAAGTAAATGTAATTCCAAATTCAAGAACAAATAAAGAAAACCCATGATGTAATGACCCACAAACCTCATGATAATTGATGGTACATTCAGAGTCAATGAGAAATTTTTAACAACTGAAGATCAAATCACAAATGGGTACTCTTACATTCTTCTAAAAATAATAACTTTTCTACCCAAACAAAGATAACAAACCCATCAAAACTCAAAAGTAAATTAAATTCCAAAATCAAGAACAAATAAAGAAAACCCATGATGCAATCACCCACAAACCTCATGATAATTGATGGTACCAGCAGAATCAATGATAAGTTTATCATTGATTTAGGGTTGAAGAAACATACCAAAACCTGTAACTTGATATATAAGCTCATTTCTATGTAACCTGCAATTCACATTTATCCCAGAGATACAGAACGGAAATAATAAAATAAGGAAATACGAAATACAGATCGGAGATGAAAATGATACGACTAAATTTGACTACAGATAAACATCATTATACAAAAACCCTTCACAATTGAGAGAGACGCTTACATACCTGATCCAGATCATCTGGTTATGATTTAGGGTTGAATAATCGCTTCCATGATTTAAGGTTGAATAATCATAGATAGAAAGATCGAGAGAAAACACATGTAACCACCACCAACATGATTCTGATATCTGAAAACGTTTTTCCGACCAGATCTGCACCACCACAACCCCGCGTATTCCTTCATCGATTTTGATTGCCAGTATTCAATTGAAGATGGTGATGGATTGGAGTATAATATGAATCGAAGAATAAAATGAATCGTGAATAAGATGATTGATAGGGTTTCTAAATCTGATTGAATGATGAAAGAAAAAAAGGGGGAAAAGAGGTGAAGAGTTGCAGAGAGAAACAACGAAAGATGTGAAGAGTAAAAGAAAAATATCAAGAAAAAAAGAAAGAAGATTGTAGGAGAAGGAATGGAGTCATCTACGCATTATTTGATTTAGGGTTTTTGTTTGAGCGGGATTTTGTAAAGTTAGAAGCTGTAGGGATGCCAGGTGGCAATAAGTGGTGTAAGAACATGCCATGTGGCATAAGTTTATTTTGCTTTATTAGAAGTAGTAGATGAACCAATGTCATGCTGATAAATAAAATTACATGGTATATAGTATTTGACACCCGTATTATTTGATTAAATAAAATCGACACACGAAATATCTTCATAGAATAACATGTAAAAAAATTATGGACCCCTCATCGAGTGATTGCCAAATTATTATTTTAAATTATAAAAAAATCATATCCACAACAATAATTTTAGGGTGCTACTAAATGCATCCCCTCTTTCCATTTCTCTCACATACTTACGGGTTAGACCCGTCACTTTTTCTCTGACTAAAGGGTACAACTAAGACCATGCGTAGTGGGGCAATATTCACCCTTGGGCGTTTTGCGCCATGTGGTAGCCCAGTCAGCAATGAGGCATTTGTCGCAACCCCCGTCCCTTTATACAAACCCGAGAACGGGTGGCCGCGGTCAGTTTCGGTGGTATCCTGTTTTTGTCTAATTTGGCAGCGGATTTTTCATCAGGACCGTAGTTAGGAAATATTTGATCAGAGTAAAATACCACACTTTCATAATATTAAACACATGGGATAAGACCCAAGTTTTCAGTACACACTTTTTCATAGGAATAAATCCTATTTTTTTATTTAGTAAAAACATCTATTTCTTTTAGGTAACTTTATTGCCACTTTTCTAAACCTTCAGTGCTTTCCAGCTGGCTTCTATTTGGCTTTCACATATTGTTACCTGAAACGCGTTTTGAAAACTTTTTGTCAGTGGGAAATACTGGTGAGTGAATCCCAGTTTAATCAAGTTTTTAAT
This sequence comes from Helianthus annuus, assembly GCF_002127325.2. Taxonomy (NCBI): domain Eukaryota; kingdom Viridiplantae; phylum Streptophyta; class Magnoliopsida; order Asterales; family Asteraceae; genus Helianthus; species Helianthus annuus. The sequence continues at coordinate 163,980,092 of NC_035440.2, read as the reverse complement.
AAAAACCATTGTACAGTATTGAGGGTGCTTCCGCAATTACATTTGCTTCCAAGTCATATCAATTACCACCCATGGTACTGTCGTTCTGACTTATGGTCATGTTACTCCTCGCAAGGTAGTAACAAATTTTGTATACAAAACCCCAAATTTACCGATTGTAATTGTATCCTTACAAATACTAAATGACTGCTTAATGTATAATTAATTAAGTGAAGTTTTGTAAAAACAATTTGCAAAAAGGAGATTACTCACATTGCTGTCTTAGATTATCCTTTAGGGTTTCCTAGTGACAATCTATAAATTACACAAATGCACGCGTGTTAGTATAATAACCCATTTTAGCATTAGTAATACCCTCCCCGAGACGGCATTCCAACGACTACGTCGGGCAGAACCACGACAGCCGTTACAGAACCCTAGATCAATCGGGCAGAGTATCTAATACGTATCCAGGGGTTATGATACTTACAACGGAGCAGAACTTCCTTATTCAGGGGGGGTATAATACCCGAGTATAGTGAACACTACGTAAAATTGAGAGAAAGAAAGAAAGTTTTGAACGAATTCGACTGAAGGCCCGAGCTCCAGCTTTATAGGGGCTGAGTTCGGGTTCTACGCGGCCCGCGTAAGAGAAGACAAGGGCCTACGCGGCCCGCGTCAACTCTGGTCAACGTCCTAGCTTGTCCGGGTCAGCAACTAGCTTCGGGGCCCGTTTTCACGTATGGAGTGTATTTTAGGACATATTGGGATATTTTAAAATATATTAGGGTGTCGGAAAATTTATGAGGGTGTCGGTTTTCTTTAGGGTTGTTATATCCTCCCCACCTTGTTTTAGAGCTCGTCCTCGAGATCTACTGGAACAAGTGTGGATATTTCCTTTGCATTTCTGATTCAAGCTCCCATGTGTACTCAGGTCCTCTTTTGGAGTCCCACTTCACTTTGATCGGAACTAATCTCTTATGCTTGAGATTCTTGATTTTCCTGTCTCAATCTATAGAGACCTTTCTACAAATTTGAGTTGCTCATTTACCTCTATATCCTTAAGAGGCACTACAAGTGATTCATCAGCTAAGCATTTCTTGAGATTAGATACATAAAATACATCATGTATTCCTGCCATTTCCTCTGGCAGTTGTAGCTGATAGGCTACAGGTCCTATTTTTCTAATAATCTCAAAAGGTCCAACATACCTAGGACTTAGCTTTCCTCTTTTGATAAATCTTACCACTCCTTTCCAAGGAGAGACCTTTAACAATACTTTGTCACCTACCTGGAATTGTAACGGCTTACGTTTGTTATCAGCGTAGCTCTTCTGTCGATCACGTGCTGCTTTCAGTCGTTCCTTGACTTGAATGATCTTGTCGGTTGTTTCCTACACTATCTCAGGTCCAGATAGTTGTTTTTCCCCAATTTCTGCCCAACAGACTGGGGTTCGGCACTTTCGTCCATAAAGTGCTTCAAATGGTGCAGCATTGATACTTGTGTGATAACTGTTATTATAAGAAAATTCTATTAAAGGTAAGTGATCGTCCCAATTACCTCCGAAATCAATTACACAAGCTCTAAGCATATCTTCCATTGTCTAAATTGTCCTTTCGCTTTGTCCGTCTGTTTGAGGATGATAAGCTGTGCTTAGATTTAGCTTGGTTCCCATTGCTCTTTGGAAACTTGCCCAAAAATGAGAGGTAAAACGGCTATCCCTATCAGAAACAATTGATAAAGGAATTCCATGTAATGAAATGATTTCATTTACATACAATTTGGCTAATTGTTCCATACTGAAAGTTTCCTTCATTGGTAGGAAATGAGCTGACTTGGTTAGCCTGTCTACAATCACCCAGATTGTATCATTACCTCTTCTGTTTTGGGTAATTTGGTAACAAAATCCATTGTTATCAATTCCCATTTCTAAACTGGCATTTCTAATTGTTGTAATAATCCTAAGGGTTTCTGATGTTCAGCTTTGACTTGTGAACATGTTAAACATTTAGAAACATAAGCTGCTATATCCTTCTTCATTCCTATCCACCAGAAATTTTTCCTTAAATCCTGGTACATTTTATCATTTCCTGGATGCATCGTATATTTAGACTTATGGGCTTCTTCTAATATACGGTGACGCAGGTTTCCCAATTTAGGTATCCATATTCTCTTTTTATGGAATCTCCAAATTCCATCTGTTCCTTGTTCTAATTCCTTAATCATTCCTTTTATTTTTTTAGTATCTTCCTTGATTACTGATTCTTGTGCTTTTCTAATTTGATCATTTAAATCTACTTGTAGATTTAATTTCAGAGAACGTACCCTTCTTGGCTTTTCGTGATACTTTCGACTTAAAGCATCAGCCACTACATTGGCTTTCCCTGCATGATACTGGATATTACAATCATAATCACTAAGTATCTCCATCCAGCGTCTTTGTCTCATATTCAGCTCTTTTTGCCCGAAAACATACCTTAAACTTTTATGATCTGTGAATATGGTAAACTTACTACCATAAAGGTAATGTCTCCAAATCTTAAGGGCAAAAATTGTGGCTCCTAATTCTAGATCATAGGTTGAATAATTTTCTTCATGATTCTTAAGTTGTCTGGAGGCATAAGCTATAACCTTTTGACGTTGCATCAGTACATATCCATAACCTAACTTAGAAGCGTCACAATAGACTACAAAGACTTCAGTTCCTTCTGGTAACGCTAATATGGGTGCATGAGTTAATCTTTGCTTAAGGATTCTAAAGGCTTCTTCCTGTTTTGGTCCCCATTCAAACTTAATGGATTTATAGGTTAACTTGGTTAAGGGAATGGCTATTCTAGAAAAATCTCGAATAAATCTTCTATAATAACCGGCCAATCCTAAAAAACTTCTAACCTCGGTTGGTGATTCAGGGATTTTCCAATTGGTAATTGCTTCGATCTTTGTTGGATCCACATGAATTCCTTCATGATCAACTAAGTGTCCAAGAAACTGTACCTGTTCTAACCAAAATTCGAACTTTGAAAACTTAGCATAAAACTTTTCCTTTCTTAATAGACTTAAAATTAAGTGCAAATGCTTTGCATGATCCCTTTTGCTCTTAGAGTAAATTAGAATATCATCAATAAAAACAATAATGAATTTATCCAAATATGGCTTACATATTCAGTTCATCATGTCCATAAATGCAGCTGGGGCATTGGTTAAACCAAATGGCATGACAGTAAATTCATAATGACCATACCTTGTTCTGAATGCGGTTTTAGGAATGTCCTCTTCCTGTACCTTTAATTGATGATATCCCGATCTTAAATCGATTTTAGAGAAAAATCGAGCCCCTTGAAGTTGATCGAACAGATCATTGATTCTTGGTAATGGGTACCGATTCTTAATCGTGACCTTGTTCAATTCACGGTAGTCAATACACATACGCATTGATCCGTCCTTCTTTTTGACGAATAAGATCGGTGCTCCCCATGGTGATGAGCTTGGTTGTATGAATCCTTTCTCCAATAATTCATCTAACTGTTTCTTTAGTTCCTGCATTTCGGCGGGTGCCAAACGATAAGGTGCTTTGGCAATCGGTGCCGTTCCTGGTAGCAGATGAATTCTGAATTCAACTTCCCTGTCTGGCGGTAGTCCTGACAATTCTTCTGGAAAAACATCTGAAAACTGAGACACTACTAGAATGTCTTTTAGTAATTTTCCTTTAGGGTTAGTGATTATAGAAATCAAATACATTATAGATCCTTTTCTTATACAACTTGCAGTTTTCATCACAGAGATGAAGTTAGTGGATCTAGATGGTTTATCTCCCTTAATTGTGATCTTTTCATCCCTTGGTGAATTTACTTGAATTGACTTTTGATCACATAAAATACTGGCTTTATTGGCTATTAACCAATCCATTCCTAATACAATGTCAAATCTTGCCAGATTCATTGGGTAAAGGTTTGCAATAAACTTTTGGTTTAAAATTTCTATTCTTGCTCCCTGCAAGATTTCAGTAATCCTAACGGTTTCTCCATTTGCTGTCTCTACTAGACATTCTTGTGGGAGCTTAGTTAATGATTGATTTAGAACTTTGCAAAACGAAGTATTAATAAAACTTTGGTTTGCACCAGAGTCAAATAATACTTTAGCAAAAACATCATTAACTAAAAACATACCAGCTATGACGTCTGGAGTCATTTTGGCTTCATCTGCAGTCAGAACAAATGCTCTAGCATTTTTAGTGTTCTTGTTGTTTTTAGGTGGAGCTAATTTTGGACAGTTTGGCTTGATATGACCTTTTTCTCCATAGTTGAAGCACAATCCATTAGTTGGTTTCCTTCTGCAGGTTTCTTCCTTGTGTCCTGGTACTTTGCAGAAATTGCAGTAAGTGGAGCATCTTCCAGAATGCTTCTTTTTGCAGGCCTTGCAGTATGGTGCAGAGGTAGAACCTATGTTCCTACGGTTGGAATTTCCAAAACGGAATTCTTGAGTAAGCCTTTGGGTTAGGTTTCTCCTCTGGTCTTCTTCTCTAGTACAGATTAATTCATCTGTCAGATATTGGCTAGTTCTACAGCTTCTTCTATAGTTTGGGGTCTAGTTGCCTTGACTACATACCTAATTTCTCCAATTAATCCCCAGATGTAACGGGAGATTAATACCGGTTCAGGTGATGCAAGGGTTGGTACTATTCTAGCATATTCAAAGAATGTAGTAGTATAACCCTTACTATCTATCCCGATCATCCTAAGGTTCAGAAATTTATTTGCTATCTGTTCCATTTCATTGGGAGGGCAGAATTTCCTTTCTACCATATTTTTAAATTCCTCCCATTCCATGTTGTATATCCTATCACTTCCTCTTGACTGGAGGATAGTGTTCCACCATTCTACGGCTGAGTTCTTAAACAGATTAGAAGCAAACATGATCTTATCTTCTTCCGCACACTTACTTATTTTTAAACAGCCTCAGTCTTTTCTATCCAGCGTAGAGCTGCAATGGGTCCTTCATTGCCCGAGAATTCTATTGGTTTGCAGGACCAGAATTCTTTATAAGAACAACCATAAGGCATGGTTCTTCTTCTTTTGGGAATGGGCACTTGAAGTACGAGTCCATTGTTTATGTCGTGTTCCGGTTCAGTTGGTCGCTTACTACTATGCTTACTTTTATTTTCTGCTTCCTTAACATTTTGGATAATAAATGGCATTGCATCTATGATTCCTTGTGCCACTATGTGTTAGATGACACTATTATCCACTTGGTTTCCATTGTTATTGTTGTTTGGATTCTCATTAACCAAGTTAATATTACTCTGGTTATCGTTATTCAGATTTCCTTGATTTCCTTCGTCGGCCATCTGAATTTTAAACATTTACCACTTATTAATATCACAAAATAATATTTAACATAGCCAATCACATGTCACGCACTTTGGTCAAAAGCGTCGATCATTCCGACTTTACTCTATTCATATAATATGCATCTATTACACACCAGTATTGAAATTAAAATTACAATACCGACTGAAGTTTAAAGTTACACTACTAGTAGTAGGCATCCGTAGTTTTTTTTCATACACATACACACATATTTTATTATTATATTATTACTATCATTTTTACCATCCCATTCATGGATATGGATTATGTGACAACTGTCAAATTTGCATGCATCCGTACAATTATTAAATGTTGATTAGTACTTAGTGACAATGCTGATTCATAATTTATGACTTGAATTGTTTTCTGATTACCGCATTATACTTACATGTGCATCACATTTCATACTGTCACATCATTTTTACATACAAACTTTAGTGACATAAACGATGCACAAATCCCAGTTAGCACAGTTAGCGGATAAATCAGGAATATGCTGACGGGGTTCAGTACATAGACAGACGTTGTTTTGAGACCCAGTATGAGCCAGAAACCAAGTTCTACACTAGTATAGTGTGTAGGGAAGTAAGGACCACAAAACTGCTTTTCTAAGTGATAGATAACGTGCCGGAAAGTGCCTAAAACCCACATAAAGTGCAGAATTCTGCATATTTCAGCATTTTAACGAGTTGGTAACATGTAAAAATATGACTAAATGGTCCTGGATACTTTCCTAAGTGTCGGGAATTAAAAGTGTCACAAAAGGGTACATAAAGAACACTAAACGGTATAGTTTGACACTTTAACGAACCGGTATCTAACCGAACAACCGGACACTACCCGAAATACAGATTTTTTTTCTAGAAGCATTGTTTTAATATTTCTGAGTTAGTTATGATCCCCGAACACCCTAACACACTGTATAACACATGATATACTTAAACACTAAACTTTACACTTAACTTCCAACTAAATTATCTAACTTACCATTAAACTCCAACCAATACCCCCCCGGAAACGGTTTGGATAGGTGGCCCCACACCTTGATTTTATTTGATTCACCTTGATCTCATTTGATATGTAGAAGATCTTGTCTAGTACTTAAAGAACACTTTATACATTGGTTAGTACCTTAACATGGTTATAAGATCAAGACCCCATCATCATCTTCATCACATTTCACCAACACAAATCCTCTCTCTCCCTCTTGCTTACCTACGGTCGTGAACACCACACCACCACCATCACTTTCAAGCTTCCATTCATCCATTCTAAGGTGCTACAAAGGTGTAAGGAGCTAAGTTAGGAAGCTTGGAGCTTTCGGAAGTTGAAGGACCTTCACCGTTTGCTTTTATCCACTTGTTATCTTCACTTGAATCATCCCTAGCCTTGAGCTAGTAATAAGATCTTCTACTCTTCATTTTACATCTATTTCAAGTGGTTAATAGATGATACAAGATGAATATCATGAAGAACACTAAGAAACTTGAAGATGAAACATGAACATAAGCATAAAACTATAAGAAATCTTAAAGAAATCATGTTGTTTAGTGATGTTATGATGCTTGATGATTGTTGGTTTGTGTAAATGATGTAAATCATTATATGATCTTGCTAGATCATGATTAAAAACATAATCTAGCAAGATGAGAGGATGAAAATGTTAGAGATTTATAAAGCATCCTCATGAAAGACATGAACTTGAAAGAATATATTGTTTTCTTGAAAAATAATAATCAAAGTTGGTTAATAATCATATAGATCAAAAATTTACGAATGGTTTTCCAAAAGAACCAAGCTTGGAATATGAGTTTTAGTAGATCTTGGTTCTTACATAAACAAACACTATTTTTAATGGATAAACAAGTGTAGAAACACTTGTGTAACAAGAAGGTTGCACAAAGAAGCATTTTTAGAAAATGTGCTTGGAAGTTGTAAACACCCAACTTCTTTAAAAATGAAGTTTTTAAAGAAGTAAATGCATTTTAAGGGGTAACTAAACCTACTAAACACACTACCAAGTTACTACAAGCTTTTATGAAAGTTTAAGTTCATGTTGTTATGTAAGTAGCATTACTTTGGCACTTGGTAAGTGTTAGTTAGATTGTTGATTGTTATGATGATTTTAAAAAGAAAATGATATGCTTTGATAGCATTGACACCTCCATTTTTAGGGAAACTATGGCAAAAGTTTCTAAAAATATAAACACTTACAAAAATATTTTCTAAACAAATATTTACAAGTATGTTTAAACTATGGTTTTCAATATAAACTTTTCCATATATATGTTACAAAACTACAAGTATTAGGAGGTTGGTTTTTACAAATAAAAATGGATAAATATGTATTTAGAGTATATATTTACATTAAAGACATGATGTGTGCGAATACTTGTATACTTTGTGTATTAACTATGTTATTTTAGGGATAAAATAATATAACTTAACAAATACCAAGAGATTTACAATCCAAAATAATACCGAAAATCACAAGGAATAAATATATAAGTTACACGCTTAATATGGTGGAACCGAACACAAGAACGTAACTTACAAAATATTCCGGAAAATACTGTCATAAATATATTTTTGGTAAATATTGTTTTGGATACAAAAAGAATGAAAGTATGATTTTTATTATTATTACAAGTTATATCATACTTTGACACAAGGAGAAAATATATTATTTTGGGAAGTAAAAATATATTATTTTTGGGAAGTAAAAATATATTTTCTTAGAATATTTGGAAGATATATGATTTTTGAGAAAAATATATATATTCTTGAAATACATTATTCTTGGACAAAATGAGTTATATATTTTCTAAAGTGAGACTTGGAAATATATTGTTTTGGAAATATACATTGGATGTTTATTAAGGAAATACGTACACACCTGAATACAACGCCAATACATGGCGAGATATACAAACACAAGAATATGAAAATACATGTATGAGATACCCCCATCATTGGGAAGGAAATACGAATATAAATACTTGAGAAGTATTGTTACAAAAATATTGTTTAGCGATTATTCCAAAAATTAAATATAATTTAAAGTTAAGATATTTATTATTTTAACAAATAATTATATACTTGGAATACTACCGAAGACACTTTAAAACGTAACTCAAGGGCACTAATCAATACTAAGACAAGGCACAATGTCACACCCCCAAAATCCACATGCGGAACACCACCGCTTGGAGGCGTGACTGACCAGGATCCAGCCACCAATTATACTGAGCGATATAATAAATAACATAAGTAATACTCACCAACCACAAGGTTAGCAAATATCATAGTCAAAGTTCAAAAGTTTTAAGTTTAAGCAATAGTTCAGATAAGTAGCGGAAGCATAGACAAAATGGATTAAAACAAAGTTCTTAGTTCAAGTTTGTTTAGAACCCAACGCACGGGTTAGACGATCACTACGCATCCGCAAGCTGCAAGCTCCTGAATTACTGGGTAGCTGCAAAGCATGCAGTAGGGTATCAACATAATGTTGGCGAGTCCACGAGGTGTCAAGTTTTAGTTTTCGAAAACGTATGTTGTTTAGATAAAGCATTTATAATCACGTTATGGGGAGCTACCCCATCTGTAAGCTCACTAAACTGTAGATACCGAAACTGTTGACGGAAAGTTGTTGTGCCCCGAGTCAATGTCTATCGTCATTGACCAAGATGCAAGGTCTACTAGTTCACGCCCGATCTCCCCCGGTCACGGTGTGAGGTTGTCAAACCTAATAGCGCTATCAACTAATAACCCGTTCGCCCCCGGCGATTAATCGGTACTGTAAGCAGGGACTTAAGGTGATAGAGTTTCGTTTAGCTTGGCTAGTTGTGATTTATAAATAATATCCAAACGTATCTCCCCCGGAGATAGTAAATACCCATTTGGATTTCCCCCGGAAATAATAGTTCAAAAGTATTTTTCCCAAAGTTGGCAGTTGTCCGTGTCCCTCCCTGGGACGCATGATTTTAGTGTGTGAACTCACCTTGGGTTGCTCGGCAGATTAGGTTACTTGTCAAGCACGCTGGTCACCACGTCCTAACATGGTTACCAGTATAGGTCAGGTTTGGGTACAGAGAATGTCACGTATATTTTACACATAATCTAACACATAGCATGCATACAGTTACATGTTGAGTTATTGGGCCTGCTCTACTATTGGATCAGTCAACAGTAACAACTAACACATAGTTCAGTTAAACAGGCAACCCAAATAAGTCACGTTGTGGCCCAATAACTCAAGTAAGCAGCCCAGTCGAGACAAGGTGATCTCGACTCGAGAACATGCGGTCTCGAGTCGCAACCAGGAGGTCTCGAGTTGTAATGGCTGGTCTCGAGTGGTGCAGGCATGACTCGCAACCTCAGAGGTCTCGAGTCCCGTATCGAGTTGTCATGATGTGGTCTCGAGTCGAGACCTTGATGGTCTCGAGTCCCTGAAGTCCGTTTTGAAGTTGCTTGGTCTAGGTCTCGAGTCGCAACCGTTGCGGTCTCGAGTTGTAGCTCCATTGTCTCGAGTCGAAACCAGAGGTCTCGACTCATTTACCTGCTGATTCTGGTGCATTTGTCCGTATTGTACTATCCAACAGAATTTGTTTCCATGATTTTCGTGTACTAACCAATTAAATCACACCAACATGTTTTCTTGTCTAAAACCCTAATCAAATGGATCAAATAACCAGATTTCAAATTTTTATAACAACATTCAAACACATTCAACACATATTCATCATATGTTCATCATTTTAGGGTTTTTATAACTTGATTATTCAACCAACACATTCACTATGATTCTCAGATTTATTCATGTGGACTTAGAAGCAAATCAATAAACCTTCAACACACCCAAACATGCATTTCACAAGCAACAATTATGTAACATTTATTCTAAACACTATGACACATTTGACCTATAATATCAACATAAATCGGATGATCATAAACACCCTACACTATCAATCATTCATTATTCAAATATCAAGAGTTCACATATTTCATCCATCATTTCAATCATTCAAAGCAAATAGCACCATTATACACATAAACACCTAGTGAATACCAAAAATGCTAACCGGTTGTGAGAAAGCACCAAGTCAAGGAAGAAAGTGAGAAATGAAGTGTCCGAGTGATGATGATGAGCTTGACCGAGGCTCCTTGTTGTCGCCGATTGAATCCGAGAGAGAGAGAGAGAGATGAGCTTGCTTGTTGGGGTTTAAGTGAGAGAGAGAGTGAAGGAGTGTGTGTGTGGGAGTGAGTGTGGGAGAATGATGGAAGTAAGGGAAAGTTGGCTTGGGCATGGATTTTATACTCGGTTTGGGTGGTGCACCCTACAATGGTTCCGAGTGGGCTCAAAAGGGGGTTTGCAGCCCAACCGGCCCAACTGTTTCCTGTTTACTCGAGACCGGGTGGTCTCGAGTCGGGTTCGTTGGTCTCGGTTCACTATTATAATCGTATATATATATATATGTATTACATGCACATAGTTTAATACAAGGATCACATAGCACACCAATATAATTCACAAATTTCCATTTAATAATATATGCACACACCATGCTAAAACAAGAAGGTTGCTCGGGAAAACCCGAAGTGTCACACATAACCCGCTCGTCTAACGGACCGTAGTACGCATGTAGGTAGTCATGCGTTCTAGAGGAAGCTTTGAGTTACATCGGATACAAGGAATGCAAAACTGTGAGTTCATGTCCCCCTTTTCTTTTAGCTGTTTTCAGTTTTATAACTCTCGGGGGTGAAATACATGTTACATACTGATTACAAACAATTACAAATGGTATGATTAGCTAAGGAATGTACTGCTAGATCACGTGAATTGGTAGGCCATTAGCTTAAGACCATTAATCCTTGTATAAGGACTAAGGGGCATGAGTGATAGATCTGTTGGGTGTTGCGAGCCCCACCCAAGGGCCTGCGAGTTGGCCGCATGTAGTGACTATGTTGTTCCGCCGGAGGGGCCGGTATGAAATACGCATACAGGATTGAGTGCTTCCTATGCCATGTCACTTATATTTATGTATTAGCTACACATTAATTGATCTGTTTTTCCTTATTGCTTCATACCAGTTTACAAGTACATACATACATACATACATACAAAGGTTTTCAAGGATGATTCGTGCACACATACTAAACACATGAACTCGCTCAACGTTTGTTGATGTTTTCAAACTACATGTCTTTCAGGGAACTAGTAAGTAGATCTGGCGGGCGTTGGAAGTTTTTATGCTGCGTTTGAAATAAAGATGTCATCCATGGTCTTTGGGGTTTGGTCGGTGTGTCTTATTCCTGGACGAGACACGTCTCCCAACCCTTGGTGCTATTTAATATCTTTCGATGAGTCCTTAGTGAACTCATAAACATTTTGGTATGATTGTAAAACTTGAATTTGAAGTCTACGTTTTTAAACAATGTTGTTATGTTTTAAACTATTCGATGGATGACAAACCTATGGTTTTATCATATAGTTGTTGTTATGATTGAATGCAATGATATTAAGAAAGTCACACCATAATCACGCTTCCGCAAAAGTCAGGGTGTGACAGATTCATCCAGAAATCCATATTGCGCTCGTCGTACTTCCAGACGAGTCGCTCTCCCACCTGTTGCATTCTCTCACTACTTTCTAAAATTTCCTCACCAAATGTCCTAAGTTCTTGCACGTTTTCTGCACTCATTGGGGGTGCAGGTTCTAGGACTGGGTTCGGAATCTGGGGTGCGGGTTCCTGGTATGGAGGTAGAGGGGCCTGGTATGGGTAAGGATTTTCTAGAATCTCCCTAATGAATACATCATTATCATAATAGGGATCTAGGGGGTCTAACCCTAGGTAGGCTCATAGGTTTTGCATGGGCATGTCTTCGTGTATCGGGTAACGTTGCACATAGTCCCTATTATCGTCCCACCACGGGTCATAATTTCGGTCTAAGGGATTTGGTGCAGGTACCCTAGGTATTTCCTCCGGATTGAAATTATGCATTTCTACTTGATTTTCAGGGTTTTCTATTTCCATTGGTTGGTCAGAAATTGGTGGTTGTGGTTGGGGTGCTAACATTTGCTCCAGGTTTGGGTTAGCTGCAGTGGTTGCTAAAATGTGGATATTGGCTATACCCCTATTAAGCATATCCTGGGCATAAGCATCGGTTTCTCTTTTACCTGCGGCTAACACTCTTTATTCTTGCAACTTTTTCATACGCTTCCTACGCTCATGTGCTCCCCTACTGAACCATCCCCTCTTTTTCTGAGGAAATGGCTCTTCAGATTGAGTCTTAAATACGAATATTCCTTCTTTCGTATCAGCAGAGTACCCAGAGAGGGCAGGCTGAGAAGAGGCACCTTCGCTTCTAGGCGAACCAGACAATTGACGGTACGCGTCAGATGGTCATTGGTCGCTCATACTGTAAACTAGCAAATAGTCAAATAACAGATAACAAGAAAATACAATTATGCACATATTTCCATAATTTATTTCCTAACACTTTGAGTTTTGGTGTCAGCAGAACACTTATGTGGCTGAATCAGTGGCTTAGCTCTGATACCACCTTCTGTCACAACCCCCGTCCCTTTATACAAACCCGGGAACGGGCGGCCGCGGTCAGTTTCGGTGGTATCATGTTTTTGTCTAATTTGGCAGCGGATTTTACATCATGACCGTAGTTAGAAAATATTTGATCAGAGTAAAATACTAAACTTTCATAATATTAAACACATGGGATAAGACCCAAGTTTTCAGTACACACTTTTTCATAGAAATAAATCCTATTTTTTTATTTAGTAAAAACATCTATTTCTTTTAGGTAACTTTATTGCCACTTTTACAAGCCTTCAGTGCTGTCCAGCTGGCTTCTATTTGGCTTTCACATATTGTTACCTGAAATGCGTATTAAAAACGTTTTGTCAGTGGGAAATATTGGTGAGTGAATCCTAGGTTAATCAAGTTTTAATAAAAACCATTGTACAGTATCGAGGGCGCTTCCGCAATTACATTTGTTTCCAAGTCATATCAATTACCACCCACGGTACTGTCGTTCCGACTTATGGTTATGTTACTCCTCGCAAGGTAGTAACAAATTTTGTATACAAAACCCCAAATTTACCGACTGTAATTGTATCCTTACAAATACTAAATGACTGCTTAATGTATAATTAATTAAGTGAGGTTTTGTAAAAACAATTTGCAAAAAGGAGATTACTCACATTGTTGTCTTAGATTATCCTTTAGGGTTTCCTGGTGACAATCTATAAATTACACAAATGCACGCGTGTTAGTATAATAACCCATTTTAACATTAATAATACCCTCCCCGAGACGGCATTCCAACGACTACGCCGGGCAGAACCACGACAACCGTTACGGAACCCTAGATCAATCGGGCAGAGTATCTAATACGTATCCAGGGGTTATGATACTTACAACGGAGCAGAACTTCGTTATTTATGGGGGTATAATACCCGAGTATAGTGAACACTACGTAAAATTGAGAGAAAGAAAGAAATTTTTGAACGAATTCGACTGAAGGCCCGAGCTCCAGCTTTATAGGGGCTGAGTTCGGGTTCTACGCGGCCCGCGTAAGAGAAGACAAGGGCCTACGCGGCCCGCGTCAACTCCGGTCAACGTCCTAGCTTGTCCGGGTCAGCAACTAGCTTCGCCGTGTGTTGGGCCACGTGGCGGCCCAGGGCTTTGCCAGGTTTTAAGTTGTCGCGGCCCGCGTAAACTTAAGGGGTGGCTTATGCGGCCCGCTTAAACCCCAAAAATTCAATTTTTAATTAGTTTTAATAATATTTAAGGTATTCGGGGCCCGTTTTCACGTATGGGGTGTATTTTAGGACATATTGAGATATTTTAAAATATATTAGGGTGTCGGAAAATTTATGAGGGTGTCGGTTTTCTTTAGGGTGGTTATAGCATTATTGGGCGTTTTTTAAAATGGGTGTAGTGGGGATGGGGCATTATTGGGCAATATATTTTGTAGTAAAATAAAATTAAAAAAAAACACCTAAAAATCTTATTGGCCAAGCAAATGGAATTTCTAATGTGATTGGCCAACCTTTTCCCCATTCGGCCTTTTTCAAACCACGTCAAGGAGCATTTTTTGCAAGATAACGCCTAATAACGCGCAGGTGTAGTGGGGAAGGGGCGTTATTGGGCGTGATTGGGCAATTTAAAAAAAAACGCCCCACTACGCATGGTCTAATAGGAAATCTGGTACATTTAGACTAAGCCTAATTCATCATGAGCGTCGTATTTATCACGATATGATAACAAGAAATATAAAGTAATTATTTTAATGTAATTTCTATTTATAATTCATACATTTATATTAGTGTCCAGATGTTACTATATAAATATCAATAAAAACTTAAAGGATTACTTTAACTATCTTTGTTAAAATTATTTAAGGACATGTAACATATTAAAAATCAACCAACGGTAAGCAAGTATTCGCCATATAACTTATATAACTTAACATATTTTTCAACTATATAAATAAATTTAATCATATACATATTTTAATGACAGTCAATGTTTCTCTACACAATATTTTAATACTGAAGAAACACGGAATCACCGCCGGGATGATTGGACCGCTTTATCTGAGGGGGTGAAGAATCACACCTTGTTCTTCATCTTAAACCTAGATCTGCAATGGAGAAGAGAAGAAAGTGGAGTTGTAGAGATTGCCGGTAGAAGAAGATTCTCCTATTTCCAGCTACAAAAGTCTGGCGGCTCCATCTCCTCCCCCTAATAATGAGGTGAACACCTCTTTATATAGGGGATATGGGCCTCCCTTAATCTCAATGGGCCAGACCCAGTTAGGGGTTATCTCTACAAGCCCCAGCCCAAAGTAGTGTAAACTGCATCGCGTTGGGCCTCGCGGTTGGGTTAGTAAGCAACAATAATAAATAATTAATATAAAAGAAACAAGTAACGGGAAGTCCGACCGCTCGGGTCGGGTCTAATACCGTACCCCATCAAGTCCCCCAGTCTAGTGCTGCTCCCGCATGCAAGCGTGGTAGGAGTACTAGACTTGTTAGGAGTGCTCGAAAGTAAAGATTGAGTTTTAGGCTTACCTGTCGCCCGGGTGCGAGAAAGTTGTTGGCCATGCTTGTTGCGTCTGTCTTTCGCTGTGAGTAGAGATAGTGGAGCGGTGAATATTACATGATCTTGGTTGGGCAAACCTGGCGCACGCTGATTGGTTGCAGGCAGTTACTATTTGTACTGGCACATTACCATTAGCTTGCCATGGTTGCGCGTACGTGGTTAGGTCTTGTGCATGAGTCTTGGAATTGGCTGAGTTTTTGACGGTTGAGTGTGGTAAGGGCCCAACGTGCGTATGACTGATGCAGCATTTGGGACCATACCCCTTCAGGTCCCCCCTAGTCCAGTGTTGCTCCCACGCGTGGATGGCAAGTGGGTGGAATTCTGGACTAGATGAGTGTCTTCCCTTCGGATGATTTTCAAGTGTGGCCCAGCTTTAGCAGTGCGCACACAGTCGTGTGGCTACTCTAAAATATTCACCTTTTGGTGACTTCGCATGGTGCGCGTGTGTTAGGCCATGAAGCATACGTATATATATAGTTTTTGAATCTGTGTAAATTGTTGTCTACAATATTTGCACGTGTTAATCCACTTTGAGCAGGTTATCACGAATGAGAATTGGCATAAAGTTGCGTCAGGATAATGAAGTGGAAACCCGAGCCTGTGTTAATCCTCCGTTGTGCCACAACAACAAGGTGGCGTGAAGCAAGGAGATGTGGCTTGTCTTGAAGATTGTAGGTGTAAGCGAAACTTTTTTTAGCCAATGTGTTTTTGCGTATACCCAAAGTGGTGCGTGCATTTGTAGCACAGTTTACGTTTTGTAAGTGTTTTCATATATGGCTAAGCATGCGCGCGCGGGCGACACACACGCTCGTATGTAAAGCAGCAGGGTCGTATGGAGATTAGCGTGCTTGCATGTGTAGCAGCAAGCTCGCCTGGAGACTGGCGTGCTCAAATGTAAAAGAGCCTGCTCGTATGGCGACTTACGTGCTCGTAAGTAAAGGAGCATGTGCGCGTGGCGACTTACGTACTCATAAGTAAAGGAGCATGCGCGTGTGGCGGCTTATGTGCTCGTAAGTAAAGGAACATGCGCGCGTGGCGACTTACGTGCTCGCTTGTAAGTAAATGAGCATGCGCACGTGGCGACATATGTGCTCGTGTAAAGGAGCATGCGCGGATGACGACTTATGTGCTCATATGTAGAGTAGCAGGCTCGCATGGAGGCTGAGATGCTAGTATGTAAATAAGCATGCGCGCGTGGCGACTTACGTGCTCGCTTGTAATTAAATGTGCATGCGTGCGTGGTGACTTACGTGCTCGAATGTAAAGGAGCATGCGCGCGTGGCGACTTACGTGCTCGCTTGTAAGTAAATGAGCATGCGCGTATGGCGTCTTACGTGCTCGTATGTGGAGCAGCAGGCTCACGTGGAAGCTGAGATGCTCGTAAGTAAAGGAGCATGCGCGCGTGGCGACTTACGTGCTCGTTTGTAAGAGAGCATGCGCGCGTGGCGGCTTATGTGCTCGTATGTAAAGAAGCCTGCGCGCGTGGCGACTTACGTGCTTGTTTGTAAAGGAGCATACGCGCGTGGCGGCTTACGTGCTCGTATGTAAAGGAGCATGTGCACGTGGCGCCTTACGTGCTCGTATGTAAAGGAGCAAGCGCGCGTGGCGACTTACGTGCTCGTATGTAAAGGAGCAAGCGCGCGTAGCGACTTACGTGCTCGTATGTAAAGGAGCATGCGCGCGTGGCGGCTTACGTGCTCGTATGTAAAAGAGCCTGCGCGCGTGGCGACTTACGTGCTCGTGTGTAGAGCAGCAGGCTCGCGTGGAGACTTGCGTGCTCGTAAGTAAAGGAGCATGCGCGTATAGCGACTTACATGCTCGTATGTAGAGCAGCAGGCTCGCGTGGAGACTTGCGTGCTCGTAAGTAAAGGAGCATGCGCGTATAGCGGCTTATGTGCTCATAAGTAAAGGAGCATGCGTGTATGACGACTTACGTGCTCATATGTAAAGGAGCATGTGTGTATGGCGACTTACGTGCTCGTATGTGGAGCAGCAGGCTTGCATGGAGACTGAGATGCTCGTATGTAGAGCAGCAGACTCGTATGGAGACCTCCTGCGTGCTCGTATGTAAAAGGTTGTATCAGAAGATAATACCTGTAATATCCCCCGGTTGGACGTTCGTCGCATGTCTATTTTTGAAGTAGATGACCGGTCTTGATTGTATTGGGGGTTACGCTATGACGGTTTATTACTGCTGAACAAATGTTAGTAATATTGAACTTGAATAATAATAAGCAATGATACATGTATGTGTAATAAATATCATATGGTTATGAATTGCTAAAACATTTAACTACTAATCTCGTCGTTAAATTGATTTCATGTGCTAGGCTTTAGCCACCTTGTTATTGGAGACATTGTACTATAATTATACCTTACTAGATAATTCAGGTGTTACCAAACAGGGAATTCATGTAAATGGGGTCCATATGTTAGACAATGGCATGTCAGAGGAGTCACGAGCTAGTAATTCTAATTTACATGTATTTCTACCACCAAAATGTGGATCATGAGTGCTTTTTGACTTTTCAAAGTGATTTATCGATTTATCACTTCAAAAATTTAAGTCTAGCATTTTAAATGATGTGCCAGCGTAGGTATAGTTGCTCTCGCACCGTATTGTTGCAAGAGGTGGGAGTTTACTCGCGTGACAGAGTACTCGCGCGTGAAGTATGATTGTGTTATAGAGGTTACCCACGAGGCGGGTGTACTCGTGTAACGGAGTTTACCCGCGTGACGGAGTACTCGCGCGGCAAAGTATGCTTGTGTTATAGAGGTTACCCGCGCGGCGGAGTATGCTCGCGCCACGGAGATTACTCGCGGCTGCTGAGCTTGTCCAAAGGAGGCGAACATTGTCCGCACGGCGTAGATGGTCTGGCAAGGGCGGGACACGTTTGTGTTTTGACGGATTGTACAAAACGACAATATCCTTTTTAATGAAAATGATAGCTCTATTTAACAAAATTGTAAGTGGGTTTTTATCCAACAAGATTGTAAAACTCATTTTTGATGACAGGTGTCTCGGAATTGTGGTTATTATATTATGGTGAGAATGTCACGAATTTCCAATGCTTTTAATTGTAGTTGGCATGCAAGGTTTAGTGCATGCTTTACTTCACTTGTTTAATGCAAGATGAGACATTTAAATTTTAAAGCTCCCGCTCAGAAATGTTACATGTTGTTAATAGTCTGAAATTTGTCACAAATTTGCCGATAAAAAATATAAGGGTTGTTATAGTGTTGTGTTTAGAAAACATGGCGGAACCTTGCGCATGCGCAATGTGCCCGCGAGCGGAGCTTTACCGACAATGTGGAGTTGCTCGCGGGGAGTTGGGTCTTTCCGGGGTGCGCGAGACTCCAACAAGTAGGTGCCTCCGGCGTTGCTAGCAGGGAGTTGGGTCTTTCCGGGGTGCGCGAGACTCCAACAAGCAGGTGCCTCCGGCGCACGGGTGATAGAGTGTGTGTTACATGCGCAGGTACACGAAAAGGTAAGTTGTAAAACTTTTTGAAGTGGCGCAGGGACCCTGTGTGTTTGGATACTCAATTCTATGCACTACATTAGATCTACACATCCATCAGTGTATGGGCATTTCCAAGTATAACGTGAGCGCATATATTTGTATGAGTATGTTATACATAGACATATATCAAAGATAAAGGCAAAGGTTGTACCTTGTGTAAAGCTTGTCACACCCTGGCTTTGCGGAAGCGTGGTTAATTTGGTGTGACTTCTTAATACCATAGCTTAATCATAACAAAGCTATATGAATTAAAAACATGCAAGAATCATCCATTAAGTTTTAAAAAAAAAAAACCAAATACAGTACCATTGTTTTAACGGGAACATGCCCTAACAACCATAACCTTGTTCAATAATACAAACAAAACATAAATATGGTTTAAAGACTGTGACTTGTCCAGGAAAGAGTCACATTCCCTAAACCCCGGATGACCTCGGAAACTAGTGCAGCGGGAAAACGTGCCATACCGTGCCAGATCTTTTAATTCCCTGAAATACATGTAAGTTGAAAAATCAACAATAATGTTGAGCGAGTTCATGTGTAAGTGAGTAAATAAACCTTTGTATTTATCAAAACCCTGGTATGTAACAAATAAGGAAAAAGAGATCACTAATGGTTTGCAAGGCCATTGATACGTGTGAAGTGCAAGTAGGAAGACTCAACCCTTGCGATTTTGCGTCGGGGCACAAAGTCACCCCGAGGTCCGTTATGCTGGACCTGGGGTTGGGCTCGCTACACCCAGATAGATCTACCGCTTACGTCCCTCGGTCCTACAATGAGGATTAATGGCCTCCAGTTCCCGCCTACCCACTCACATGATCTAAGTAGTAACCCTCCTTACGCTATTCATACCATGTAAAAAGTACTCGTAATCATAGTAACATGTATTTCACCCACGCAGTTTAGAAAACCGAAAACAGTTAAGAGAAAAGGGGGACATGAACTCACAGTCGGTGCGTCTCTACCAAGTACTCCAAATCAGGCGGTTGTGCAACGACCTACATGTGCTAATTCTATTAGACGGACGGCCGTGCCTTAGCTTTATAGTTTAAGTTTTTGGGAAATAGTTAGACAACTATTTCGGGTTTACTTTTCGTATGTACTTGGTAGTTAATCTCCTTCCCAAGGATGAGGGATTTAATACATGTGTGTTCGAATTATATCATTAAGTCTCACTTAATATATTTTTATTTCCAATTCCAAAATATAAATATTTTTCTCAAAAATATTACATTTCCATTTCACATAATTTTCTCCAAAAATAATACGTCGATAAAATACGCGTTCATGAATATTTCCGTATAATGCGTAAGTTACGTTTTATCATTCGTGTGGTAATAGTAATTACCGGTGTAACTTATATAATCATCGTAGAGGCGTTCGTATTATTTGGATCTGTTAACGTTCGTAAATATTATTTTTACTCCAAAAAATAATATTTATGTATTTTCACAAAATAATCATAAATAGTGTGGTGAAAATATATTTACTAAACATATATTTATCACGTTTAGTTTTGTGAAAATCCCACCTCCGATATTTTGTAAATAAAGTCATGGCGAAATTTATATTTCGAAAACATGTCAAAAATAATTCTAACACTTGTAGTGTAAATAATTCTAAGTGTTAGGTTTTTAGGAAAATTTCGCCAGAGTTTCCTCTGTAACTGGAGGTGGCCACGCTTTCAAGCGTATCATTTTCTTTTGCAAAATCAATTTCAACAACCTCTTTATTCAATCAAACAATTTCCAACACATCAAACTAGTCGACAAGTATGTAAATCGCATAATCGCATGAACTTGTAGTTTTTCCGAAATCTATAGTGTAAATCCCATTATATTCTGTGGATCTTTATATAAAGTAGATCGATCTCGTAAAAACCTCGTTTTTAAAGTAAATCCATCTTTACAACTTCTCGTCATCTTTTACAAAGTTTGTTATTTTGTCGAACCTTTCATTTCGCAAGTGTTTACACACTTGTGGTTTATAAAAATCATACTTGTTAGTGTAAGATCCGTCTTTTAGAAAACATGATTTCTTTGATATGTGGTTCTTTGAAAATACCATTTGTACATATGTAGATCCGCTAGTTTCAAACACTATTTTACAAGTAAAAATACTTTTACACAAGTTCATGTTTCTCGTGTGGTAGAGTTTCACCTTTTAACCCTTGTCTCATTCAAAACAAGCTTATGTCAAGATCCATGATCTTAACCAAACCGGGTTAAATGATGATCCGAGCTACCACAACGTAGATCGGGTCTAGGTAACCACAAATTTCAGTTACTACAACTTTTACACCCCTTATGTGCTATTAACCAACAATATTTGTAATTTTAGTAGACTTTAATGCTTCAAAATGCAAGATTCCGAGTTTTAATCATCATATATCTTATTAACCACTTTAGAATGGTTCGAGAGTGTGTTTTAAGTATCATACCTCTAGCTCAAGGCTAGGGAAGAATCTATGCGAAAAACGCGTGGATAAAAGCTAGGTAGAGAGGTCCTTCGCCTTCCGTTTGCTCCAAGACTCCTAATGCGTGACCCGTAACACTTGTAGATGATTGGAATGGAATGATCAAGATCGAACAATGATGGATGGGGGTGGGGTGTCTTCGGCCGAGAACCAAGAGAAAGAGAGAGAGTTGTGATGTGGTGATGAGTTGAGTGAATAATCTCTTGTGTTTAGGCTCCATACTTATAGGCAATTCTAAAGTTCTTGATCCATTGGATTATATGTAGGTTAGATATTAAACATATTTCATTAAAATAATCCAACTAGTACCAAGTATGTCCCCTAGGGGACGGCCTTGTTAGAGGGGGGGGGGGTACTAGTTCATTTCCAACTAGCTAGTTAGGGTTTAGTTTGGTTAATCTAGTTAAGTTAAGTGATTAACTCGGTTAGTTGCGTGTAGTGATTTAAAGCGGGTGTTAGGGTGTTCAGGGACCCTAACTGGCTCAGAAAAAGACCAATAATGTTAATGTCAAAATTTTCATGTTCCGGGTAAAGTCCGGTTGTTCGGTTGGATAGTAATCCGTTAAAGCGCTTAACAAAGCTTTTAAGTGTCGTTAATAACATTTTTAGTGACACAACTTATTCTTCAAAGTGTCAGGAATATTTTCCTCATGTTTTGGCACTTTATCAGTTAGCTAAAAGCTGAATCTTTGATTAAAGTGCTGTGTTTTGTGCTCAGTGTACGTTTTAGGCACATCCAGTCATCGTAACTTGTTCCTAGAGACGCAGTTCTACAACCCTTGTATCCCTACACTCACTATGGGTGTAGTAAAATATTTCTGGCTCATACAGGCCTTAGAGGCATTATCTGCCTGATGCTGGCTTTATCAGCATGTTCAATAGGTTATCCGTTCATAGTGCTACTGTGCTTTTGTGCATCATGTTTGTCACTAGAGTTCAGTATGTAAATAATGTAGTGACGGAAATCAAAGTATGATGCAGATATGTACAAGTATCAACAGTCAAGTAGCAGTTCATCAGTAATTTCAGTTAAGCACAGTAATCAAGCAGTAACTAATTATTAATTAAATCGTACGGATACTTGGTTTAGTGAGGGTTGTCACATTCTCCCCCCGTTAGAAAAATTTCGTCCCGAAATTTTAAGCTCTGCTTGTAGAAGCAGGATTCTTAGGAAATAAGTGGGGGTATTTCTCTTTCATTCGGTCCTCACGCTCCCAGGTGAATTCAGGACCATGGCGGGCATTCCAACGAACTTTGACGAGCTTGACACTGCTCCGGCGGGTCTTGTTCACTTTCCAATCCGTGACCTCAACAGGTTCTTCAACGAAATGGAGCGTGTCGTCAACATGAATTTCGTCGGTAGGTATGACAATGGTATCTTGTGTTGGACTCCTCTTCAGATTGGATACATGAAATGTATCGTGAACCAAATGGAGTTCAGCAGGTAAGTCCAACTTGTATGCTACGGTCCCGATTCTTTCCAGAATCCTGAACGGACCAATATACCGCGGATTCAACTTTCCACGCTTCCCAAAGCGTGCCACACCCTTCCAGGGTGATACCTTCAACAAAACCATATCTCCAACCTCAAACTTTAGAGGTTTCCTGCTTCGATCCGCGTAGGCTTTCTGCCGGTCACGAGCCGCACTGATGCGATCTCGTATCTGTGCAATCTTATCAGTGGTTTCCTGGACTACATCAGGGCCAACCAACTGTCTATCACCGGCGTCAGACCAACAAAGCGGTGATCTGCACTTGCGCCCATATAAAGCTTCGAATGGCGCGGCACCAATACTGGTGTGGTAGCTGTTGTTGTATGAAAACTCAACTAGAGGCAAAAGCTTGTCCCAGCTACCGCCCAAATCCATAACACATGCTCTCAGCATGTCCTCCAACGTCTGTATCGTCCGCTCGCTTTGACCGTCGGTCTGCGGGTGAAACGCGGTGCTCATATTCAACTTCGAGCCAAAAGCTTCTTGGAAGGATTGCCATATCCTTGATACGAACCTTCCGTCTCTATCGGAGATGATCGAGAGAGGTACTCCATGGCGTGTAACAATTTCCCTCATGTAGATTTCAGCAAGCTTGCTCGTATTATCCTTCTCTCTGATAGGTAAGAAGTGTGCTGACTTCGTTAATCGGTCCACTATCACCCAGATAGTGTCATGGCCTCTTGGCGTTCTTGGCAACTTTGTAACAAAATCCATGGAGATTTGTTCCCACTTCCACTTGGGAATCTATGGTTGTTGCAGAAGTCCTGAAGGCTTCTGGTATTCCGCCTTAACCTTGGCGCAAGTTAAACATTTGCTCACATAAACAGCCACATCGCCTTTCATCCTAGGCCACCAATAATAATCTTTAAGATCCTGGTACATCTTATCCGCTCCAGGGTGGATAGAGTACCGCGACTTGTGAGCTTCATCGAAAATAACCTTCCTTAATCCTCCAAACAAAGGAACCCAAATCCTTTTCTCAAAACACAACGTTCCTTCCTTGTTTGGTATCAATAACTTCTCCATCCCACGGAGATACTCTTCTTCAAGGTTTCTTTCCTTGAGAGCTTCTTTCTGCGCGGCATGAATGCGCAGAGGAAAATCGGTTCGAATAACCATTTCCAAAGCCCTAACCCTTATGGGCTTGATCCTCTCTTTTCGACTTAGGGCATCGGCGACCACATTCGCCTTCTCTGGATGATACTTTATCTCGCAGTCGTAGTCATTCAACAGCTCTACCCATCGTCTTTGTCTCATATTCAACTCCTTCTGGTTGAATATGTGCTGGAGACTCTTGTGATCTGTGAAGATTGTACACTTCGTACCATAAAGGTAGTGTCTCCAGATCTTTAAAGCGAAAACCACTGCGCCAAGCTCCAAATCATGCGTGGTATAGTTCTTTTCGTGTACTTTCAGCTGTCGTGATGCGTAGGCAATAACCTTTTGGCGTTGCATCAACACACAACCCAATCCTTGACGCGATGCGTCGCAGTATACCACAAAATCATCTGTACCTTCTGGTAGGGCTAAGATTGGCGCGTTGCAAAGCTTATCTTTCAATACATGAAACGCTTCATCCTGTTTGATTCCCCAATCAAACTTCTTATCCTTCTGCGTGAGGAGCGTCAATGGTTTAGCGATCTTTGAAAAATTCTCAATGAATCTTCGGTAATAGCCAGCCAAACCCAAGAATTGCCGAATCTCGGTTGGCGTCTTTGGCGTTTCCCAATCCTTGATCGCCTCTATCTTGGTTGGATCCACGTGGATTCCATCTCCATTTACCACGTGTCCAAGGAATTGTACTTCTCGTAGCCAAAACTCGCACTTAGAGAACTTGGCATACAACTGTTCCTTCTTTAGCAGCTCAAGAATGGCTCTCAAATGCTGCTCGTGCTCAGCCTTCGTCTTTGAGTAAATCAAAATGTCATCGATGAATACAATCACGAACTTATCCAGATACGGCTTACAAACTCGATTCATCAAATCCATGAACATTGCATGTGCGTTTGTCAGACCAAACGGCATAACGAGAAACTCGTAGTGTCCATATCGAGTTCTGAAGGCTGTCTTTGGGATACTCTCCTCCTGTATCCTTAGCTGATGGTAACCAGATCTCAAATCGATCTTCGAATAGAAGCTTGAACCTTGAAGTTGGTCAAACAGATCATCAATCCTTGGCAGAGGATACCTATTCTTGATCGTCAGCTTGTTCAACTCTCTGTAGTCAATGCACATACGGAAACTACCGTCCTTCTTCTTGACAAACAAAACTGGAGCTCCCCAAGGCGAGAAGCTCGGTCGGATGAATCCCTTGTCTAACAACTCTTGAAGTTGTGTCGACAGTTCCTGCATCTCAGACGGAGCAAGTCTGTATGGTGCCTTAGCCACAGGCGCGGCGCCTGGAGCTAAGTCAATGCGGAACTCCACTTGCCTTTGAGGCGGCAAGCCAGGCAAATCTTCTAGGAAGACTTCTGGGTACTCCCTCACGACAGGGATGTCTTCGATCTTTGGTTCTTCAGCTTTCTTATCTACAATGTGTGCCAGAAAGGCAGCACATCCTTTCTGCAAACACTTTCTTGCTTTCAGACAGCTAATAATTCTTAACGGCGTCTCACGCTTCTCTCCGTGAACGACAATGGTCTCACCATCTTCGGTCGGGATACGAACGACCTTCTCATGACAAACTATCTCAGCCTTGTTACTCGATAACCAATCCATTCCTACTACCACGTCGAAGCTTCCCAACTGGACTGGTAGTAGATCTAGAGCGAACTCACGCTCTCCCAATTCGGTTACGCAACCTCGAATCACCCCATTAGCTTCTACTAACTTCCCATTCGCCAATTCGATCGAGTACGGAACATCTAATTTACTAGCGGCTAAACCAAGCATATTCTTAAATTCTAACGACACGAAGCTATAATCGGCGCCAGTATCAAATAAAACGGATGCATAGCGTTGGTTTACAGGGAACGTACCAGTGACAACATTGGGATCCTGGCGCGCTTCCCTTGCTTCTATGTTGAAGACCCTTCCGCGGGCTTGGTTTAATTCCGGGCAATTCTTCTTGTAGTGCCCAAGATCACCACAGTTGAAACATCCGGGCCTCTGCCCATTTCCACCACCGTTTCCAGCTTGATCGTTCCTCTGATTACGATTCATAGTGCCCGCTTGGTTTGCATTATTGACCCGATTCCCATCACCTCCATTGTTTCCTTGTGGGCGATTCCCAATACCACCACGATTATTTCTATTCCCAAATCCTCCTTGGCCTCCCCGGCCAGCACTAGCCCAACAGGAATCCTTCAAGTGACCAGTCTTTCCACAAGCTTCACATACTTTTGGCCCGCATCGACCAGAGTGATGGCGTTGGCAAGAATTACACTTGGGATGTGCACCCATATATCCCTTACCTTTCCTCCTACCGTTAGCTGTATCCTGGGCCGTCATACTTGATTCCCCTTTCTTAACCACCACCCCGGTGCCTTGCTTGAAGTTTGAAAACTTTCGCTTGTTCCCTCCAGATGACTCCACATGAGTCTCTTTCTTCTTTGGCTCAACTTCATCAAACTTGTTCAAACGAATTGCCTCCTCTGTGAGAGCCACGCTCAAATCAATGGCTTCAGTGATAGTCGCAGGTTTGGAGGAGGTCACCATGCTTATGATTTGAGGAGCTAATCCCCAAATGAAGCGTTCAATTCTCTTGAACTCAGGAGTGACCATGTAGGGTACCACATGCGACAAGTCGTGGAATCTCTGAACATACTCTGCTATCTTTGGGCCTTCCATTTTCAAATGCCAGAACTTGGTCTCCAATCTCTGGATTTCAGCGCGGGAACAGTACTTTTTGCGCATGAGTTCCTTCAGTTCGGTCCAGGTCAGCGCGTAGGCAGCAGCTTCGCCAAGTGTTTGTACTTGCAAGTTCCACCAGGATAGGGCTCCATCCAAAAATAGCCCAGAGATATAGGTGACTTGCTGATCCAGTGCGCATTTGCTCATGCGAAGAACGGATTCTGTTTTCTCAGCCCAGCGGACAAAGGCGACAGCACCTCCTATGCCATCAAAGTTTACGGGCTTGCAGTCCAAGAACTGCTTGTAGGTGCACCCTGCACATACATTATAACATACATTTGGCATTAGCATTCTTGCTAAGGGAATCCATTCAGGTCATGGTATGTCTTAATGACTTAGGGTTACCATGAGGTGGATTGTTATTGTTGCCAGTGTTGCCAGAGTTGCTTCCACTCATTCCTCCTTGAGAGGCAGCATATTGAGCAATGGCAGCAGCAATGACTTGCTGTAGTTCTTCCTGAGTCGTAGGCATTTGCTGTTGTTGACATCTTGGCGGCATCTTCTAAAGATGTGTTTACGTCGGTCAGGCCATAGTAAAGCGTACGTATATAGTAATAGTAATAGCACATAACATCTCATGTTATCAATACATCACAAATACTAATCACACAACATCCCATGTCACAAATATTATACACACAACATCCCATGTCATAAAAATATAAATAAGCAATCAAGCGAATCAAGTATGATGAGAATACTGCGATTGCTATATATCGAGACCACGTAGTAAGTGTATCAGTACATCACTGTGTCATACAATCATCAATCAACTAGGGGCTACATCACCCCTGTCCAAAAACTATATCAAGTCAGTGTCAAATACATCAAATACATCAACAAAAGTCAGAATCATCATGTAGTCTCCAAAAAGGCTGTGCAGTCGAAAGCAATCGCGGTCCTCTCACCAACGTCTACCCTAACAGTACTGATGAGCTCTATACAGATAGCGGTGGAGGAGGGGGAAAGTGAGTGTAAAACAAACGACGTAACTGGAGCCAGTCCTCCTCCATGGCTCTCTGAGTACGGATGAAAGAAGCGACCTGCTGCTCTAAAGCAAAGAGGCGTGCAGCATAATCTGGGGGTACAGGTCGAGAGGGCTGCAAGGGAGAGTGTGTCTGACCATGGCACGAACAAGGTGGCAGCTGAGCTCTCTCAAGCTCCTGGATACGCTGCGTGTGTGACTCGTGCTGAAAAACGAAGGACATCAAAACGTCCTCAATAGTATGTCCCACATGGAACGGATGGTAAGGATCAGTAGGTGGCATGACAGGCGGTGAGGACCAGAGGAATGGCGTACTGGTGGGATCAAAGGGTGCCACATGAAAAGGAGAGACAGGGGGTACAACAGGTGGAAACTGTGGCATGAAAGGAACTGATGTCGGCACATGCCCAAAGGGATGGGCCGACGAACCCTCTCCAGGTCTCGCTGGAGGTACAAACTGAGGAACCTGAGAAGAGAAATCAACATGTCGTGTATCAATGTGGTGTGGGGGAATAGGTGGAACATCCTCATCAGCAGGTATCCAACCGTGCTGTGCATGCTCATCCGGTGGATCCATGTGGTCTGCAAACAGTGCGTGCTCAGGCTCAAGTGGAACGGGATCAAGTGGGGGAGCAACAAAAGGGTGAACAGGTGCAATGTGCTCAACAGGATGGTCAATAGGTATATCAGCAATAAGAGGTGGATCGACATAATCGGCAGCGATAACATGATCACCCTCCAGATGATCATCGACAGGCGGGTCAGCTAGAACAGGCTCAACAGGGATGCCTGCATGTACGGGGTCATGCTCAGGCATAGGGTCTAGAGCAGCTGCCTGCTCAGGAGCCAAGGCAGGCTCAGGGTCATCAAAAGCCATCTCGAAATCGAAGTCGGGGTCAATAGGATCAACTGGATCAGCGGGATCCTCCATGGGCTGGTCCATCGGGATAAACTCAATATCATGATCCGGGTCGAATCCCGGGGGAAAGATAGGATCAGAATCCTCTATGTCATCATGGTCAAACGCAAAGCTGGGAATAGGTGCAGCAGAGGATGCCTGGTCAGGATCCGAATCGTGTGCAAAGTGTTGTGCGCTCACCTCGTGAGATGTTGCGGATGCCACAGACTCAAAGGAGTCTGGGACCGGTGAATGCGCGGGTGAGTCCTCGGCAGGAGCACCAGCGATCATCAGAAAGTCGCCAGCGGGAAGAAGGGCTGCGTCCGGGATCTCATCCTCGATAGGCTCATCCTCAAACAGATCAATATCGCCGTCAGCCACGGCGTCAAGAAGTAAGTCATATGCTGGATAGACGGCTAAGGGTATAGGAGCCGGAATCACTACTAGAGGTAGGTACTCAGCGGGAGGGCCATCTGCAGGCTCATCAGCACCCTCGGGTAGTGCGAAGGGCTAGAAATCGTCATCGTCAGTGCTGGTGTAGTCAGAAGTGTGCACCTCGTGCTCCGAGGATGGGAGGTCATCAGATACTACAGGTATGGGTCCAGTGGTGTCCGAGTCGCCGGTACCGGGCGAGTCCATGAGTCTGTAACATAATCACAAATAAGCACAAATAATCAGTCATACAATCAAGTAATCACATAAGTCACCAAGTAAGAAATCACATAATCCTCCTAGTCCCACTAGCCTCCCAGTCTCTTAGACTGACATTCCTAGTCCCACTAGCCAAATTCTTCCCAGTCTCTAAGACTGACATTCCTAGTCCCACTAGCCAAATTCCTCCCAGTCTCTAAGACTGCTCTATCATCCACCTCGACCTCCTAGATCGAGCCTCGGCCTCCATGACCGAGCCTCAGCCTTCATGACTGAGCCTACTCTTCCTAGTCTCACTAGCCATCTACCTCGATCTCTAAGATCGAGCCTCGGCCTCCAAGACCGAGCCTCAGCCTCCAAGACTGAGCCTAAAACAATAAACATCTACCTCGATCTCTAAGATCGAGCCTCGGTCTCCAAGACCGAGCCTCAGCCTCCAAGACTGAGCCTAAAAATAATAAATGAAATGTGCTCAACATTTGTTTATAAAAAGGTTTTGGATCTGGACTTAAGTGGTATGCAGTAAAAATGTTTTCGTGAGAGCCCTAGTGATCATAGTCTAGACTCGAGAAGGAATCCTAGTTCGCTATGATCAGAGCTCTGATACCAAGCTGTCACACCCTGGCTTTGCGAAAGCGTGGTTAATTTGGTGTGACTTCTTAATACCATAGCTTAATCATAACAAAGCTATATGAATTAAAAACATGCAAGAATCATCCATTAAGTTTTAAAAAAAAACCAAATACAGTACCATTGTTTTAACGGGAACATGCCCTAACAACCATAACCTTGTTCAATAATACAAACAAAACATAAATATGGTTTAAAGACTGTGACTTGTCCAGGAAAGAGTCACATTCCCTAAACCCCGGATGACCTCGGAAACTAGTGCAGCGGGAAAACGTGCCATACCGTGCCAGATCTTTTAATTCCCTGAAATACATGTAAGTTGAAAAATCAACAATAATGTTGAGCGAGTTCATGTGTAAGTGAGTAAATAAACCTTTGTATTTATCAAAACCCTGGTATGTAGCAAATAAGGAAAAAGAGATCACCAATGGTTTGCAAGGCCATTGATACGTGTGAAGTGCAAGTAGGAAGACTCAACCCTTGCGATTTTGCGTCGGGGCACAAAGTCACCCCGAGGTCCGTTATGCTGGACCTGGGGTTGGGCTCGCTACACCCAGATAGATCTACCGCTTACTGTAACACCTCGAAATTTTGGGTCCAATAATGTGTTAACACGTGTCATAAGTTTACATGTGGCATTAAATATTAAATAAAGGACTAAAGTTGACAAACCTTGAAAGTATGTAAATTCGAGGGTTATAAATGTCAACGAAGGGTAATAAATCATGGATCGTACGGAAGCGAAACGCGGAAGAAAGTGAGAGATTACAAGCTACAGGGGTTAACCGTGTCAACATGTTTAATTATACCTCTGAGTGGCCCTTTAACGCTCCCGAGGCTTTGTAACAGTATTATACACTCACTAGAATATATTGTATAAATTCTGCGAAGTTCCGCTTTAAAACGAGAAATTTCGATCGAATTCGTATGAGAAGGGTTAAAAGCGTCAATAATGAAAGTTAAGGCTTTCAGAATAATTAAATAAACTAACCAGGGACTTAACTAAGCGAGTAAATAACACGAGGCCCTTAGTTGTAAATAATCAAGGGCCAAATCGCAAAGTTACCCCTTCAAAACCCGAAAGGTCAAGTTAATGATTACTAAAGATTTCGTTATTAATTACTAAAGATTTTGTTACCCCTTCAAAACCCGAAAGGTCAAGTTAATGATTACTAAAGATTTCATTAATAATTACTAAAGATCTTGTTATTTATTACAAAGATTTAGTCATCATTACAAAAGTTTTAAAATCTTTGAAAAATAACCCTCTCGCGGGCCGCGTTGCGTTTTGGGTTAAGTTGAGGCGGGCCGCGAGCCTCCTAAATTGTACGCGTCTGATGTTGAACTCAGGCGACCCGCGTACAAAGTGCATGGATCTTCCATGCGGGCCGCGTCAGGCGCCCAGATGCAGAAACATGCTCAAATTGGCTGTTCAGCCTTCTAAACGCCATGAGATGCATTTAAACCCTGCCAATTGGTCCCTAAACAACCCCTAAGCATTAGGAACTCATGTTGGAAGGTTGTGGATAGTTGGGGGACTTGTGTGTCAAAAAGTTGTGGTGAAAACTACTATAAAAGGCCATATTAAGTTCACAACTTAATCATAACTCAAAACAACTTCTCTGATCATTTCTGAAGCTCCCAAGACTTCTTCTAGCCATCTAAATCGTGCTCAAACTTCTGTAAGTTGTTTAGAACATTTGGAGTTTAGTTTTTGCTTAGTATATAGCTAAAAATTCAACCGTCGTAACTACGGTTTGGCTTCGATATAACTCCTAAATAGCTCAGTCATATCTCGAATCAAAAGTAGTTATAAGTTGGTATTTATGTGGGTAATAAACCTCTGAAAGGGTTCCCCACGATCACCACTCTAACTATGTCAAAAATCGAGTCAAACGAATGCATAAAAAGTCAACAGAATTCCATTTTAACGATTCTTGCATAATCTATGATATAAATGATATGAAACATGTTTTGATAATCATAAAACATGATAATAAGTATATAAACTTGTTTGCGCTCGTTTGAATCGACCATTTGCTATATTGAACCGGTTCGGAGCCGAATGTCGCAAAAGTTTGACTTTTGTTTTGACTTCAGTTCTGACCCGTTTTAAGTGAGGTATAGATATGCCTTAGGACTCTCTTAGGACCAGGTCACATATTGGAATGAACCTCTGTGATCGGTTCATGAGTTATCCGAGTCTTTTGCGCATTCCCGTCATTCGCCTAAAAGTTGACCGTAACGGCCTTTTGAAATTAAAACGAGTATTTCGGATACGTGAACGGACCAGAACCTTGCTTAATAAATTATAAGCATGTCCTTAAAGTTTCACGTCAATCCGAGGTCTAGAATGAGAGTTATGCTAATTAGCGCAATTAAAATCAACTTTTGTAATAAACGGCGCAATTAGCATAACGCCCATCTAAACCAAGATTTCGTCACCAAAACTTTTACCCACTGTTATAAATTAATATTTTGGGAATTTTAAAGATTTTTAATAATTTTTACCTTGCTCATAACTTGCGGTTATGGCTACGGTTCGGTAAATACCGAATATGCCCTTTTCGGCCAAAACATGAGTTCTACAAGGTCTTTTGACCCGATTCCAGTTGCCACTGATTTTAAATAATAATTAAAGTATTTTAGACTTTATAAACTGTTCGGGAAACTCAGATTTCCTGTAGAACTCGAAAAGCCCTTTTAAAAGTCTTTAAAATGACCGAAACACCCCTACGGGGCATAATATTAACTTAAACTCGTTACGGGCATCACGGAAGGTATCCTACTGATACCACAACCTCTTTAAGGCATATTGACTTAGGAAATAAGCGTAAGACTCTCACGGTTACCCGTTGCGCCTATTGCGCGCACGGTTCGGCTTATGTAACTGGTTTACATAATTTAGCCGAAACGGGTCAAACTATATTGTTTTAACCCCAAAATCCAGAGTATGATTGTTATACCCATATGAAACAAGTCTTCAAACTTGTTGGGTCAAAATCACACTCCATTCACGGTTTTCGCCTTTCACGCGATTAAACCGTAACAATTCTTTAAAGACTAACCGGTCTAAGCTTAGGCTTAATTAAAGACCCGTTAGCATTCTAATTGGTTATTTATACCATCGTTCCAGACTAGAGCCTTCCGGTAAATTGTACCTACGCTTACTTAAGTGAATACGGCTGAGTTATTATTCTTGCTATTTTAAGACAGGAGCTAGCTCAGGTAAATACTCTTAACTTATTTCCCTATACGGGCTTGGGATACGGTATAATAATACCGCTTGGTCGGGTATTGAATATTTAATCGGATTGTGATTAAGTTATTGAGGTAACCCGGTTTGATCTGTATTGTTTGAAATAAAAGCCTTTAGGGGTTAATGACCATGTCCCGGATATCCTTGACATCATTGTATTATAAAATGGTCACGTCTTATGCACGGGGTGTAGGCATACACCTGACAGTTGCATAAGGGAAACGGTATCTCACGCTCAGTGGGCCTATACTTGTGATGTGTCTATTAATCATGACTCGGTTTCTATATCGGGCCCTGAACGTACAACGAACATGTAAATCTGTATACAAGATCATAATTATGATTGTCTCAAGTTATAAAAGATTAATTTTGCCTCTGTGCATTTTAATCAAAGTGTCAAAATAATTTGTGCCTGGTGCATCTAAACCAATTTTCCTAAACTCTTTTCAAATGAGTCAGTTGGGTGTATTTACCAGTGAAAACTGACGTATTTTCAAAAGTCTAAGTGACAGGTACAAGTACGTAATAGGCTGGAAGCTGCTCAGGACATTAATAAGGAATCTTGCAAATTCTAGGCATCTAAAGTCTGTAGAACAATGTTTATAGATCTGCCTGTGGATCCCTTACTTTCCGTTGTAATACTTGGATATTACTTTTATTCGGAATATAATATATTTATCTTTTGCTTCCGCTGTGCATTCACATATTGTGTGGTTTGACTATATTGTTGCCAACTACGTCACGGTAATCCCCCACCGGGCCCACTGGTGAGACACGTGGAAATCGGGGTGTGACAGGTTGGTATCAGAGCCAACATTGAGTGAATTAAACACTATCCTTATGTGTTTAATCTCAATGACACAATTGCACATATTCGAGTCTAGACTTAACATAGGAATATTCTAAATTCTGATCTGGAAATTCTGCTTCCAAATTTTTATACGTCGCCAGGCGAAGGAGCTGTAATAGGAAGTCTCCACATCCGGAGTCTTGAACTGCAGATGTGACACCTGTGTCACCGCGACCATCAAACAAATACCAAGCCGATGAAATTTTGTATTTCATACTTGGGATCTTGTATAAATATGTGTATGTTTTGCACATATCAATTATTGTTCAATTTCAAACTCTACATTGCTTTCTAGAGCATTATACGCAAACTGGTGCGTAAACGTACTAAGTTTAATGCGACAAATACTCCGGAACATCAACATATACTCAACATACCTTAAATAACCTTTACATAACTTAGAAATAAGTTTTGAAGGCTTGGGTATAGCAAAAACAAGTTAATTCGCTTACAGGGACTAAACTTGACAAACTGCGAAAGTATGCCAATTTGAACTGTAACGAACATTCCAGAACATGTTCATAAGTTAAACATACCCTAAATATCCTCTACATAGCTTAGAAATAGGCTTTGAGGTGTTTGGTATGCTAAAACAAACTTTTGGATCATTCAGGGACTAAAAGTGTCAAAAAGTGCCTAAGTTTGCACTTTCGCGCATAACTTACGTTCTGAATACATCCGGACATCCAAAAATTTATGTAAGCATCCTTATATTATGCCTTAGTGTTTGGCATGAGAAAAATCCATTCGTCGCGTCATTTGGATCGTCTTTTACGCTTATGCGCATTCCGTCGTAATTAAGCGAACATCGCGATCGTACGGCCAAACGAACCGACATCCGGAATATTTTTGAGCATATTTCAAGTCCCCTACACTTTAACTTCATCTTAGAGCCTTGAAATGAGGTTAACGGGGCTTAAACGTGCCAAAAATGGGCCAAAATACGTGTTTCTGAAGTGCAGGGACCAAAATTGAAAATTCTGGTCTGGGAACCTTAGGCGGGGCGCGTAAGGATTTGCCAAATCCTTACGCGGGGCGCGTGAACATGTCTGACAGAAAGATTTTGCAATAAATGCAGAATCTGGCCTTTCGTTCGATCAAAGGGCAATGCCTCTTCACCCAATGAAGGGCCAAAGGCCAAGTTCACTGAACTTATCCACTGGACACGTGTACGCACGAGATCAAAGCACGTTATTCGATAAAACGATCCTAACGGTTCCACCTTTCCTATAAATACCCCCCCCCTTTTTGTGTAAAAACCCACAAATCAGATCTAAATGCTCTAAGTTGATGCTTATGCTTCATACCTGAGCTATTGGATCTTGATTAGCACTCGGGGACCCTCCGTAAGTCTTCTTTCGCTCTTTTATTCGCTTTTCGAGTCCGAAAGTCAACGTTTTGTTGACTTTCTGCATTGACCAGCCTATGGTCGATGCGAAGTTCATGGAACTTCATAACGTGAGCGTGATCACGATGGTTATGGTCCATAGTGACCATACCTACTGATCACCACGTTACCTAGGCTCAGTGACGAGTCGTAGTTTCGGCCAAAATATGCATTCTTGCATATTTTGTAACCAAACTACTCGTGGGCATCAAAGCCGTTTGTTTTGATGTCAAACCCGTTTCTAAACTTAGTTAAGCATGTTCTAACATGCTTAGCTCGTCACTTTTAGTTTAGTGCTTATATAGGGTCGTAAGGTGAGCGATCTAAACCATCGCTTATACTTTCGAACCCGACCCATTTGGTCGGTCATTAGGACCTGACCAAACATATTAGGTGGCCATAGCTATAACCTTCCGAGGTTATACCTTGTGGTCACGATGTTAGGCGTTCCAGACGCGTTCTACGCGAACGACGCGTAAGGTGGCATAAGCTACCTAAACGGGTCGTGATGGACCGTAAGCACCTAGGTTAAGTTTTATTTTAGTATGTAGGCTTTGTTAAACCATATTACACGAGTCTCCATACTCGTTTGGTTTTCGAACCCGCGTACTGTCCGATCCCTCCGATTTTGGTCCGGTATATTAATATAGCTACCTATTAGGTGCCGTTTGATATCCCGTGACCTCTAGCATTACCTGGTTATTATACAAGGAATTCAAAGCAATCTCAGGTGAGTACATTGAACCCCTCTTTTACTGTTTTCCAAACTGTTTTGGGGTGAAACACATGTGCCTACTTGCTACTTTCATGCTTTCCGGTTTTCACATCATATACTGCTATGTTCGATAGTACATATATAGTACATGATCTCATTGTGTTTATGCTATGTATGCCCATTGTGTGCGTACTTAGTACATTGTTTCACATTGCATATCTGTTGCATATGCTCATCCAGCATATGAACACATTATTCTACATTTTGAACCGTTGTACTCTACAATACATTTCATGCTACGTACGCCCATTGTGTGCATACGTAGTACATTGTTTCACATTGCATTACTGTTGCATATGCTCATCCAGCATATGAACACATTACACTACATTTTGAACCGTTGTACTCTACAATACATTTCATGCTACGTACGCCCATTGTGTGCATACGTAGTACATTGTTTCACATTGCATTTCTGTTGCACATGCTCATCCAGCATATGAACACATTATACTACATTTTGAACCGTTGTAACCATTTGACTATGTGAACCGTTTTAACCCTTCAATTTCATGAACCGTCTGTAACCATTGAACCGTGTAAACCAGTTGTATCCGTTGACATGGATTACATTTGACAATAGACATTTGACTATACATGAACATTTCTACCGTTGTGAAACATTTCATCTTGATGGTTTGGTTTGAGTAAGTGATTTAAGTAACGAGGCATGTGTAATATGATACAAGCATGGTGGATACGCCGCTGGTACTTCCTATATATAAGTGTTTGTATGGTATTACATATCGTAGCGTTATTTGAATCATTTCAATTTGAAACATAGAACATTTTATACAAATAACACGCTTTTCACAAGACATTGATTTACAAACAACAAATCTTATACAAACTCTTTTTTTTACATGGCTATTCAGTTAACCATGCATTGTTCTCTTATTTATACATATCATTTGATCTTACCGTTTTTCAAATGATTTACAAGACAAAGCAAAATACGAGGTTCATGACTAAACATTTTCTCAAACTCAAGTCATGAATTCCGTTTTCACAAAACCAATGTATCTCACAGGCATTTTTATGCTGACGTACCTATTTTCACATGTGTTTTCAGGAGATGATGCATAGGACTTATCAAGACATACTTAGGCGGACCTGTGCCTTAGTGACTTAAAACGAGACAAGAACTAGTTAATTTATGTTATGTACACTTTGATTCTTGTTTAGACAATGCATGTTTGATTTATAAAACGAAACTTCATTTGCCATGGATTTGAAACAATTGATTCTGTTACAACACTCCCCGACGTTTCCGCCACGTTTTGTATGTTCTACGTGGTCGGGGTGTGACAGAAAAGATGGTTTCAGAGCCAATGGTTATAGGGAATTAGGTTATTAGTAATGCTTTGACCTAGTCTATAACCTTCCTAGGAACCTAACGCGAGTTTACTTGCGTTTAGTCACAAAACAATACCGTCACCTACCCTTAGGCGACGACCACAACAAGAACATAAATTTCAAAACCTCCTTGAAAGCTAATCATCTGTTCTAGGATGATTGATTACTAGGTTTTGAACCCTCTATTGTAAGGTTTTGAACCCTTTGTTATAAGGTTTTGAACCCCTTTGAATTTTCAAAACTCCCGTCAAAGTTTTGGGTCCTAAATAGTGTGAACACGTGCGAACTGGAAGGGTGAATGCCTGTACCCTGGGTTTTCTGTCTAAGGTTAGAGTGTTCGTACAAATCCGCATAATCGGACCAGTCACTCTTACCTGGGAACTCTTGGGGTGAGTGACCACTTATAGGCGAGCATGTCTTCGCGATACACTATGAGGATCTATTTGCTTTGATTCAGCCCTGGTGTTGTTTGTTTGCTTCATGATTCAAACAAGTGACCATCAACCGTGATTATGGTCAGTGATTGTAACATCCTATTCTTACCCAATACCATTTTATTTGTTTCCTTTCATGTTTCCCTCTTTTAGAATGCCTCCTCGACGCGAACACCAGATAGCAACTGCCGAGCTGGCAGAAATTATTGCGCAGCAGATGGCTGCTCAATTCCCAAATCTCTTTGCTCAATGGAACCAAGCCAACAACAACAAAAATGGTACATGCAATTTCAAGAACTTTAACTCGGCTAAACCACTCAAGTTTAGTGGTTCTGAGGGAGCAACTGGGCTTCTCCAATGGTTCGAGAGCATCGAGAATACCTTTCGCCACGTGCAGTGTCCGGAAAATCGCAAGGTCGAGTTTTCTTCGAGTGTGTTTCAGAAGAGGGCTCTTACATGGTGGAACGGGGTAATGAGAGACCGTGGTGCAGATGTTGCTCTAGCACAAACATGGGCTGAACTGAGAGCACTTATGATGAGAGAGTTTTGTCCTCGTCATGAACAACGAGCGTTGGAGAAGGAGTTTGATGATTTGAAACAAGATAGTGGCGAACACAGGGCATATACTGATAGGTTTGAGGAGTTGAGTCTACTTTGCCCGACTATGGTCGCCCCACTCGACAAGGCTATCGAAAGGTACATCGACGGCCTGCCTGACTCGGTACAAGACATTGTCACTGGTAGCAACCCTACCACACTCCGTCAGGCCATTGAGCTATCTGCAACCTTGACTGAATCGCAGATCAGAAAGCATAAACTTTTTCGAAAAGGTGACAAGAAATCAGCCGGGGAATCGAACCCAATCGAGGAATCAAAGACCATGGATGAACAGACTGAATCTCCTAAGAAGTCAAGGAAGCGAAAGGCTTCTCAGAACTTCGCCGTGGTCGCTTACAATGGTCAAGCCGTCCCCAACCAACCAGCTCAACCCCCTGCTAGAAAACCATACAATGGAACTGCACCCTTGTGCAACCAATGTAGCCTCCATCATCACGCCAATGTACAGTGCCGCAAATGCCAAACTTGTGGACTCATAGGCCATACAACAAGAATCTGCCCAGCTGCAGCTGCACCAAACCAAGCTGGCAACAATCCCGCTCAAGGTCGTTTCCTACCAGGTTCTTGTTTCAACTGTGGCGAGATGGGTCATTTCCGAAGAAATTGCCCAAAGCTTGCTAATGCAAATCCAGCACAAGGATGATCACCCGACTGACTAGAAGACAACATCGTTTAGAAATAATCATGTCTTATGTATTAAGTTTCTTTTGTTGTCAAGATCCAAGGAACAGTTGATATCGTTGTTTATAAATAAATCTTTCATTTACATTGCAATGTATTTCGATGGTTGCATGTATAAACGACATATCCCTTGCAATACCGACAATCAAGGAATCGTATTCCTTGAGGAACAAACTACCCCCAAAATTCTCCCATTCTATAATCGCTTGCGTCTTCCACGGAATTCCTAAGTACCCGTTTATTCTAAGGAAACGAAGTACAAGGCGCAGGTTACAACACAAGACGAATACCCAAGGTACCACTATAAATCCTTAATAGGGTACCTAGGAATTTCCCGTAAGTCTTTAATTGTTGTATACCTTCATTCGAATGTGGTGATTCCTTGTAATCAAAAATCGAATTTTGGGAGATCTTTCTATCTTCTCAGATAGATTCCAGTGAACATTGAGATCCGTCGACAGGTTTCCATATCCGTATTCAATCAATAACAAGTTAATAACAAATTATGATCAAATTAAACAATTATGTGACTATGTGCTTATGTGTTTCCTTATGTATTGTTGTGTGATCCAAATTATGTTATCCAAATCTTCGTAGAATCTTACATATCCGTGTACAAGAGATTCATAGTAGGATGCCCAAAGGTATTACTTAAAATCCTCAATGGACTTCTATGTTATAGTTAAGTCCCTCGGATTATAAAGTACTACTTCATAATTAGACCCCTTGAGTGGTCTAGCTAAACAGATTCATCCGAAAATCTGGTTAGGGATATCATGTGATGATATAGCTGAAAGGACTCCTTGGTGGCCTAACCAAGAGGATCCCCTGTCGATCTAATTAAAAGGAACCGATGGAAGTCTAGTCACCCTCGTCACAAGTTTGATATCCTTCCCCAAAACATTACAAAACAAACTGTGCGGACTGTGCAAGGGATTACGTAATTATGGATGCATACATAATTATGGAATTTAGTGCACAGAAATCACAGCAAGTTCTGTCATGTGTCTAGAGATAACCCTATTCATTTCCAATTCTGATGAAGCATCCGTTGAGGAAAAATGAACTAGCTATTCATTTTTCACTTCTGAAGAATATCCGTTGAGGAAATGAATATCCGTTTATCCTTCATTTCCAAATCTGAAGAATACCCGTCGAGGAAAATGACTCCGTTTGTTCATTTTCGTTCTGAAGATTTATCCGTTGAGGAAATGAATATCCGTTAATCCTTCATTTCCAACTCTGAGGAAGCAACCGTTGAAGATGACTCCGTTAGCTCATTTTCGTTTCTGAAGATTTATCCGTTGAGGAAATGAATATCCGTTGTGTAATCCTTCATTTCCAACTCTGAGGAAGCAACCGTTGAAGATGACTCCGTTAGTTCATTTTCGTTTCTGAAGATTATCCGTTGAGGAAATGAATATCCGTTGTGTAATACTTCATTTCCAACTCTGAGGAAGCAACCGTTGAAGATGACCCCGTTTGTTCATTTTCGTTTCTGAAGATTATCCGTTGAGGAAATGAATATCCGTTGTGTAATCCTTCATTTCCAACTCTGAGGAAGCAACCGTTGAAGATGACTCCGTTAGTTCATTTTCGTTTCTGAAGATTATCCGTTGAGGAAATGAATATCCGTTGTGTAATACTTCATTTCCAATTCTGATGAAGCAACCATTGAAAATGACCCGTCTGTTCATTTTCGTTTCGGAAGAATGACCGTTAAGGAAATGACAAGATATTGCCTTACATATCATTGGTGGTTATATGGCAAATTCACAAATAGACTCCTACGAATAAATTTCGGGACGAAATTTCCTAAAGTAGGGGAGACTGTGACACCTGTGTCACCGCGACCATCAAACAAATACCAAGCCGATGAAATTTTGTATTTCATACTTGGGATCTTGTATAAATATGTGTATGTTTTGCACATATCAATTATTGTTCAATTTCAAACTCTACATTGCTTTCTAGAGCATTATACGCAAACTGGTGCGTAAACGTACTAAGTTTAATGCGACAAATACTCCGGAACATCAACATATACTCAACATACCTTAAATAACCTTTACATAACTTAGAAATAAGTTTTGAAGGCTTGGGTATAGCAAAAACAAGTTAATTCGCTTACAGGGACTAAACTTGACAAACTGCGAAAGTATGCCAATTTGAACTGTAACGAACATTCCAGAACATGTTCATAAGTTAAACATACCCTAAATATCCTCTACATAGCTTAGAAATAGGCTTTGAGGTGTTTGGTATGCTAAAACAAACTTTTGGATCATTCAGGGACTAAAAGTGTCAAAAAGTGCCTAAGTTTGCACTTTCGCGCATAACTTACGTTCTGAATACATCCGGACATCCAAAAATTTATGTAAGCATCCTTATATTATGCCTTAGTGTTTGGCATGAGAAAAATCCATTCGTCGCGTCATTTGGATCGTCTTTTACGCTTATGCGCATTCCGTCGTAATTAAGCGAACATCGCGATCGTACGGCCAAACGAACCGACATCCGGAATATTTTTGAGCATATTTCAAGTCCCCTACACTTTAACTTCATCTTAGAGCCTTGAAATGAGGTTAACGGGGCTTAAACGTGCCAAAAATGGGCCAAAATACGTGTTTCTGAAGTGCAGGGACCAAAATTGAAAATTCTGGTCTGGGAACCTTAGGCGGGGCGCGTAAGGATTTGCCAAATCCTTACGCGGGGCGCGTGAACATGTCTGACAGAAAGATTTTGCAATAAATGCAGAATCTGGCCTTTCGTTCGATCAAAGGGCAATGCCTCTTCACCCAATGAAGGGCCAAAGGCCAAGTTCACTGAACTTATCCACTGGACACGTGTACGCACGAGATCAAAGCACGTTATTCGATAAAACGATCCTAACGGTTCCACCTTTCCTATAAATACCCCCCCCTTTTTGTGTAAAAACCCACAAATCAGATCTAAATGCTCTAAGTTGATGCTTATGCTTCATACCTGAGCTATTGGATCTTGATTAGCACTCGGGGACCCTCCGTAAGTCTTCTTTCGCTCTTTTATTCGCTTTTCGAGTCCGAAAGTCAACGTTTTGTTGACTTTCTGCATTGACCAGCCTATGGTCGATGCGAAGTTCATGGAACTTCATAACGTGAGCGTGATCACGATGGTTATGGTCCATAGTGACCATACCTACTGATCACCACGTTACCTAGGCTCAGTGACGAGTCGTAGTTTCGGCCAAAATATGCATTCTTGCATATTTTGTAACCAAACTACTCGTGGGCATCAAAGCCGTTTGTTTTGATGTCAAACCCGTTTCTAAACTTAGTTAAGCATGTTCTAACATGCTTAGCTCGTCACTTTTAGTTTAGTGCTTATATAGGGTCGTAAGGTGAGCGATCTAAACCATCGCTTATACTTTCGAACCCGACCCATTTGGTCGGTCATTAGGACCTGACCAAACATATTAGGTGGCCATAGCTATAACCTTCCGAGGTTATACCTTGTGGTCACGATGTTAGGCGTTCCAGACGCGTTCTACGCGAACGACGCGTAAGGTGGCATAAGCTACCTAAACGGGTCGTGATGGACCGTAAGCACCTAGGTTAAGTTTTATTTTAGTATGTAGGCTTTGTTAAACCATATTACACGAGTCTCCATACTCGTTTGGTTTTCGAACCCGCGTACTGTCCGATCCCTCCGATTTTGGTCCGGTATATTAATATAGCTACCTATTAGGTGCCGTTTGATATCCCGTGACCTCTAGCATTATCTGGTTATTATACAAGGAATTCAAAGCAATCTCAGGTGAGTACATTGAACCCCTCTTTTACTGTTTTCCAAACTGTTTTGGGGTGAAACACATGTGCCTACTTGCTACTTTCATGCTTTCCGGTTTTCACATCATATACTGCTATGTTCGATAGTACATATATAGTACATGATCTCATTGTGTTTATGCTATGTATGCCCATTGTGTGCGTACTTAGTACATTGTTTCACATTGCATATCTGTTGCATATGCTCATCCAGCATATGAACACATTATTCTACATTTTGAACCGTTGTACTCTACAATACATTTCATGCTACGTACGCCCATTGTGTGCATACGTAGTACATTGTTTCACATTGCATTACTGTTGCATATGCTCATCCAGCATATGAACACATTACACTACATTTTGAACCGTTGTACTCTACAATACATTTCATGCTACGTACGCCCATTGTGTGCATACGTAGTACATTGTTTCACATTGCATTTCTGTTGCACATGCTCATCCAGCATATGAACACATTATACTACATTTTGAACCGTTGTAACCATTTGACTATGTGAACCGTTTTAACCCTTCAATTTCATGAACCGTCTGTAACCATTGAACCGTGTAAACCAGTTGTATCCGTTGACATGGATTACATTTGACAATAGACATTTGACTATACATGAACATTTCTACCGTTGTGAAACATTTCATCTTGATGGTTTGGTTTGAGTAAGTGATTTAAGTAACGAGGCATGTGTAATATGATACAAGCATGGTGGATACGCCGCTGGTACTTCCTATATATAAGTGTTTGTATGGTATTACATATCGTAGCGTTATTTGAATCATTTCAATTTGAAACATAGAACATTTTATACAAATAACACGCTTTTCACAAGACATTGATTTACAAACAACAAATCTTATACAAACTCTTTTTTTTACATGGCTATTCAGTTAACCATGCATTGTTCTCTTATTTATACATATCATTTGATCTTACCGTTTTTCAAATGATTTACAAGACAAAGCAAAATACGAGGTTCATGACTAAACATTTTCTCAAACTCAAGTCATGAATTCCGTTTTCACAAAACCAATGTATCTCACAGGCATTTTTATGCTGACGTACCTATTTTCACATGTGTTTTCAGGAGATGATGCATAGGACTTATCAAGACATACTTAGGCGGACCTGTGCCTTAGTGACTTAAAACGAGACAAGAACTAGTTAATTTATGTTATGTACACTTTGATTCTTGTTTAGACAATGCATGTTTGATTTATAAAACGAAACTTCATTTGCCATGGATTTGAAACAATTGATTCTGTTACAACACTCCCCGACGTTTCCGCCACGTTTTGTATGTTCTACGTGGTCGGGGTGTGACAGCAGAGCTTCGTACCGCGACCAGGATGAAACGTGCAACCAAGGAGAAAGCATTCAGGAAATGAATGAAGAAGAAACTCCTCTTGCTGAAGATCGTTTCCTTAATAAGTCTTTATAAGAACAAATTTACCTTTCAGTCCCTTCGAGGACAACATTATTATTTTCAAGTCCCGCTTAGGGCAACCTTATATTTTTATTTTCATATAGTGGAATGATTAAATTTAAACTTTCATTCTAAACAAGAATATTAAATAAATAGAA
This sequence comes from Helianthus annuus, assembly GCF_002127325.2. NCBI lineage: Eukaryota > Viridiplantae > Streptophyta > Magnoliopsida > Asterales > Asteraceae > Helianthus > Helianthus annuus. The sequence goes on along the minus strand of NC_035440.2, from coordinate 163,935,345 downwards.
AATAATATTTCCTAATGTAGGATCTACCATTATAATAAAATGGCAAAATCTAAAAAGGGCAAGACCTAGCCACGTGTCATTGTAAAGATCGGGCCAAGATGGTAGTTCCATAATTAGATTCAGATCCATATTTAACACCTCAATTTAAAATTGATCTGCGATAATTATTAATTAAGAATCTTAAGTGTGAAACCTAGCCTTTGGGTCAATTATAAGACCAGGCCAAGATGGTAAGACCTGATTAAAAGATTCAGAATTCCAGTTAACCTCTGTGATCATGTTAACATCCATGGCAGATGTGATTCGTCAAAAATCGCACGCGTCATTCCTATAAGAGAATCCTTCTATGGATTCCAAAACCCCAAATTAGTGATTTATAAATCATGGGTTAAATCGTCAATAAAGATGATCATTTTTAAAACATCCATTAGTGATGTAGTGCCTACGGGCCAAACTTATTAAAACATCCATTAGTGATGTAGTGCCTACGGGCCAAACTTATTAAACATCCATTAGTGATGTAGTGCCTACGGGCCAAACTTATTAAACATCCATTAGTGATGTAGTGCCTACGGGCCAAACTTATTAAACATCCATTAGTGATGTAGTGCCTACGGGCCAAACTTATTAAACATCCATTAGTGATGTAGTGCCTACGGGCCAAACTTATTAAACATCCATTAGTGATGTAGTGCCTACGGGCCAAACTTATTAGACATCCAATAGTGATGTAGTGCCTACGGGCCATACTAATTGTCATATAAGGCAGTGGTAGTCTATGACTCCCTGTCAGAAAAAAAAGGGTAATGAACTAGGTTCAAACCTCAAGGCTTTGATTCTCTGAAATCCTAGCTTATAAATTATAAATGTCCTAGTGACTAGGCCTATTGTGCCATAATACCTTCATGCTGTGATTCTCTGAAATCATAGCTTATAAATTATATATGTCCTTGTGACCAGGCCAATGGGTGCCACTAATAGAACTGCTAATGTTTTATGATTAGGATAAATTAAAATAGAAATCCTAAATAAATATGATTAATAAATTAACCAAATATGGTCTCTGCTTACCATGGTTAGTAAATGTCCTTATGGGGCAATTCCGTAACAAACATCCCTTGTAAGGGAAGTACCTACGGGCTATAGTTAATGTCCTCTGAGACTAAAGACAGTGGTAGCCTACAACTCCCTGTCAAGAAAAGGTAATGAACTTTGATTCAAACCTTAATGCCTCGATTCTCCGAAATCATGGCTTATAAATTAAACTTGTCTACGCGACTAGGCCATTTGTGCTATTATCAACTTATAAATTAGGATTTATGATAAAAATCCTGAATAAAATAAATATCCTTCTTCTTCCTGCCAGTATGAAATTTGAAAGGAAATCTTAAAGGTAAAACCTAGCCTATGCGGCCAAGATGGTAAAACCTACTCAAGGGGTTCAGATCCTTATATTGGATTCTTCCCAATTCCCTTATCTAGCCTAATGATTTAGAAATCACGGCTTATATCATCCTATAAAATGATCATGTTATAAACATCCGCTGGTGATGAAGACCTACGGGCTAAGCTTATTGCCCAATAAGACAACGACAGTGGTGGTCTTTTGACCTCCTGTCTAAAATGTTGGACTAAGTCCAAACATAATAGTCTATATGATCAATGCGATCATGACTAATATCATCTAATACGATGATCTTATTATTTAAACGTCCTTTAGTGATGTTTCGCCTACAGGCTATAATATATTGTCCATTTGAGACATTGATGTTGTTATCTTTATGATTACTTGTCTGAGGTGGTGAGCCATGCTCAAACCAAATAGTCAAAATGATTAATGCAATCATGACTTATAACATCTAATAGGATGAACCCATTATAAACATCCATTTATAATGCTTCGTCTTCGGGCCATATCATATTGTCCATTTGTGACACAAACATTAAGATCTCTATGATCCCCAGTTAAAAGCAGTGAGCTGCGCTCAAGCCTAATAATCTATATGATCAATGCGATCCTGACTAATATCATCAATATGATGATCATAAATTCATGATATTGACATCCCTAGTGATGAAATCCCTACGGGCTATACTTTACTCTATTTTCGATAAGACAAAATAGTGGCAATCCTTATGATCCCCTATTCAAAATGGTAGAATGATACCTAAACCTAATAGTCCATGCAATCGAAGTGATCATGACTAATATCAGTAGATACGATAATTATAGATAGACATCCACGAGTGATGTTAATTAGTATTGCCTTCCTGTCAAGAGAATCGCCTGTCTAGACGATGACAGTTGTAGTCTATGACTCCCTGTCCAAAAAGTGAAGAACTGTGTTCAAGCCTTAAGACTCTTGATCTAATGAGGTTGCAACCTATGAATTGATGTCCTTGTGACAAACCCACAATTTATACTACAAGTCACCTATGACTAGCCTCCATGCTTTAATACGTCGTTCGTGACAAGTTAACATATTAAATGTTAACATCACTGGTGACAGGTGTTAGTGCCATATCCTATAGACATCCTAGAGACAAGGCCATTTGTGCCACACCTAAATGTCATTACGACAAGGCCTTCGTGCCATATGATTACTTATATTCTTCAAGACTGGGCTTATTGCCATATCCTTCTACGTCCCTCGCGACAGTTTTCTGTGCCATCTTTGTATATACATATATATAGCCAAGGCCATGTAAGGATAGCCTTTGAGCTATTCATGATCGTCCTTGTGGCAAGGACAGTTGCGATGTTAGGGTCCCCTGTCAAGCAGGTATTGGACACGCTCCAAACCTGGAGTGCTATTAATAGTCCTTTATGACCTAAGTTAAATATAATAGGTATGCATTCAAACAGCATTCACTAAGAATGTTCAGAACAGAATGACCCATACGGCTTATGAATGCCGTGGCTAATCTAAGTCAGGTCATCAGAATGATGACTAATAATTGTTAAATCTGGGTGATTAGTACCAAGTTTCGAGTATGGAAAACTCGGATGAGGTAGACGACAGTCGCAATACTATTAATGCGACGAAAGTTAATAAAAACTACAAACGTAAACCTCAATATTAATGGAGTTAATCTCCTGGCTGTGGTTGACGCAGCAGTTGAAAGGACCATGGAAAGTTCATGAAACAATCCAAGGGCCGAATGCTCCTCGCTCTGAATTTCATTCAAAACCATGTCCAATTGCTCATGAAAAGAGTTTGGTTCACACTTCGTATATGAAGGACGAACCAAAGGAGGAAGATAACTCCCATAAATCTAAGAAAGAGAGCGAATACAGGCTTAATAAAAAGCAACGAAGGTTCGGTAAGAGCCTGTATGTAAGAATTACTAGCAAAGACATTAGGGGCAGTGTCGAATAGAACCAAAACCCAGGCAGTGTGACATCTGCTAAGGAACAGGTCATCATTTCCCCGGAATGTAGGGACCTGGAGAATACATTCTAAGCCTGGAAAGGGCTAAAGGAAGAAATGCCTGAACTCACCTAATGAACACCAAAAGGCAGTTTACGATGTCATCAAGTATGTTCATCATTCTTTTGCCAATGATAATTTCCGCTAAGTGTCCTGATTTAATACAGGCAATCATAAATCTTCATAAACCATAAGCTTAGCAAACTTTTATATTATCCGCAAGGTATAATTTACCAAGGGAACCTTAGTACCCAATTCTTTTCGTATCGGCAAGAAATCCTTCCGAAAAATCTAGGAGTACTCTTTCCTCTCATAGAATACGACAACATATGTTATTTTCATATATTTTTCTCATTTGTTTTTCTATTGCCTGCGAATGCCAAACTATGTTTGATAAAAGTACCATATGAGGATTGGCGTATCCTAATGTGTCCCATAGATTATTTCCATGCCTGATCAGTATGGAGGTTTAATACATGGAACCCCTGAGATATCCCAATGGTCATATTGTCCTAATGTCGACTAGTAGTATTCAAAGAAGATATCCAGAATGGTATTGCCCAAGTAAATGTTCCCGAATTGGAAATTCGTGGACTTATATGTGTCACTTGTTTGGCACAAACAATAATGAACGAACTGGAGCCTGAGATATGAAAAATCTCTGTAGTCTCCCTGTATCTAGATTATCTTCTCATAAGTTTCCCTGCTTACCTCCTGGAAGGCAGGTAGAATTAATATTAACATCCCGCTGTGAGCTGGAGTATTACGAAAACTCCATACTGCTTATGGAACAATCAAAACCTTGATTAAGTAAGTTTTAAGACATAGGCTCATATAGCCTGATTCAATATCCTGAAGGTTTTATGTTATTAAATAAGAAAGACGGTTCATATTGCTTATATATTAATGACCGCAACCCTAATTAAGCAACAACTAAGAATTGCCGTAAGATGCCCAGGATCTAAAGGCAAATTGTTGGTGGATAGGCCTGAAAAAGTCTGTAGCCGCTTATGTAGCCAAATGCTTGACTTGTACGCAAGTCAAAGCTGAGCATCAAAAGCCGTCTGGCATGCTACAACAGCCTAAACTTCCTGAATGGAAGTGGAAATGTGTAACAATGGATTTTATTACCAAGTTACCCAAAACGAGGAAAGGAAATGACACGATATGGGTTATAGTCGACAGACTGACTAGGTCAGCTCATTTCTTACCCATCAAGGAGACTTATAGCTCCGACATGTTAGCCCAGTTATACGTTGATAAGATCGTAGCCTTGCATGGCATGCCTGTGTCCATTATCTTTGATCGGGACACTAGAAACACGTCGTATTTCTGGAAGAGTTTCCAGCAAATCTTTGGGCTCATGTTTGAATTTTAGTACGGCTTACCATCCTCAGACAGACGGTCGGAGTGAACGTACTATTCAAACGTTGGAAGACATGCTACGTGCATATGCGATCGATTTGGGTGGTAGTTGGGATAAGAACCTACCGTTAATTAAATTCTCCTACGACAATAGCTACCATACCAGCATTAAGGCTGCGCCTTTCGAGGCATTATACGGTAGAAAGTGTAGAGCGCCCGTCTGTTGGGCGGAAGTCGGAAATGTCCAATTATCCGGACCAGAGATAGTGTTCGAAACAATGAACAAGATTGTTCAGATTCGTGACCATCTCAAAGTTCCCGAAATAGGCAGAAGAATTACGCAGACCCAAAAGCGTAAAGCTTTTCACTTCGAGGTAGGTGAAAAGGTGCTACTAAAAGTATCACCCTGGAAGGGGGTGATGCGCTTCGGTAAGAAGGGCAAACTGAGCCCGAGATACATAGGACCTTTCGAGGTTATCAAACGTGTCGGATCAGTTGCCTATAAGCTAAACTTACCAGAAGGGCTCAATGGAATTCACAATGTGTTCCACATCTGCAATCTAAAGAAGAGCTTCGCTGATGAATCATTGGTGATCTCACACACAGATGTGCATATAGATGAGAGCTTAATTTTTTTGGAAAAACCTTTGTCGATTGAAGATCGACGGGTGAAGAAGCTTCGAAGGAAGCATGTACCGATAGTAAAGGTCAAATGGGATGCCCGTAGAGGTCCCGAATTCACGTGGGAAGTTGAAGCCACGATGAAAGGAAAAAATACCCTAATTTGTTTGAGTAAATCTCGGGTCGAGATTTATTTTAAGGGGGTGAGGATGTAACACCTCGAAATTTTGGGTCCAATAATGTGTTAACACGTGTCATAAGTTTACATGTGGCATTAAATATTAAATAAAGGACTAAAGTTGACAAACCTTGAAAGTATGTAAATTCGAGGGTTATAAATGTCAACGAAGGGTAATAAATCATGGATCGTACGGAAGCGAAACGCGGAAGAAAGTGAGAGATTACAAGCTACAGGGGTTAACCGTGTCAACATGTTTAATTATACCTCTGAGTGGCCCTTTAACGCTCCCGAGGCTTTGTAACAGTATTATACACTCACTAGAATATATTGTATAAATTCTGCGAAGTTCCGCTTTAAAACGAGAAATTTCGATCGAATTCGTATGAGAAGGGTTAAAAGCGTCAATAATGAAAGTTAAGGCTTTCAGAATAATTAAATAAACTAACCAGGGACTTAACTAAGCGAGTAAATAACACGAGGCCCTTAGTTGTAAATAATCAAGGGCCAAATCGCAAAGTTACCCCTTCAAAACCCGAAAGGTCAAGTTAATGATTACTAAAGATTTCGTTATTAATTACTAAAGATTTTGTTACCCCTTCAAAACCCGAAAGGTCAAGTTAATGATTACTAAAGATTTCATTAATAATTACTAAAGATTTTGTTATTTATTACAAAGATTTAGTCATCATTACAAAAGATTTAAAATCTTTGAAAAATAACCCTCTCGCGGGCCGCGTTGCGTTTTGGGTTAAGTTGAGGCGGGCCGCGAGCCTCCTAAATTGTACGCGTCTGATGTTGAACTCAGGCGACCCGCGTACAAAGTGCATGGATCTTCCATGCGGGCCGCGTCAGGCGCCCAGATGCAGAAACATGCTCAAATTGGCTGTTCAGCCTTCTAAACGCCATGAGATGCATTTAAACCCTGCCAATTGGTCCCTAAACAACCCCTAAGCATTAGGAACTCATGTTGGAAGGTTGTGGATAGTTGGGGGACTTGTGTGTCAAAAAGTTGTGGTGAAAACTACTATAAAAGGCCATATTAAGTTCACAACTTAATCATAACTCAAAACAACTTCTCTGATCATTTCTGAAGCTCCCAAGACTTCTTCTAGCCATCTAAATCGTGCTCAAACTTCTGTAAGTTGTTTAGAACATTTGGAGTTTAGTTTTTGCTTAGTATATAGCTAAAAATTCAACCGTCGTAACTACGGTTTGGCTTCGATATAACTCCTAAATAGCTCAGTCATATCTCGAATCAAAAGTAGTTATAAGTTGGTATTTATGTGGGTAATAAACCTCTGAAAGGGTTCCCCACGATCACCACTCTAACTATGTCAAAAATCGAGTCAAACGAATGCATAAAAAGTCAACAGAATTCCATTTTAACGATTCTTGCATAATCTATGATATAAATGATATGAAGCCTGTTTTGATAATCATAAAACATGATAATAAGTATATAAACTTGTTTGCGCTCGTTTGAATCGACCATTTGCTATATTGAACCGGTTCGGAGCCGAATGTCGCAAAAGTTTGACTTTTGTTTTGACTTCAGTTCTGACCCGTTTTAAGTGAGGTATAGATATGCCTTAGGACTCTCTTAGGACCAGGTCACATATTGGAATGAACCTCTGTGATCGGTTCATGAGTTATCCGAGTCTTTTGCGCATTCCCGTCATTCGCCTAAAAGTTGACCGTAACGGCCTTTTGAAATTAAAACGAGTATTTCGGATACGTGAACGGACCAGAACCTTGCTTAATAAATTATAAGCATGTCCTTAAAGTTTCACGTCAATCCGAGGTCTAGAATGAGAGTTATGCTAATTAGCGCAATTAAAATCAACTTTTGTAATAAACGGCGCAATTAGCATAACGCCCATCTAAACCAAGATTTCGTCACCAAAACTTTTACCCACTGTTATAAATTAATATTTTGGGAATTTTAAAGATTTTTAATAATTTTTACCTTGCTCATAACTTGCGGTTATGGCTACGGTTCGGTAAATACCGAATATGCCCTTTTCGGCCAAAACATGAGTTCTACAAGGTCTTTTGACCCGATTCCAGTTGCCACTGATTTTAAATAATAATTAAAGTATTTTAGACTTTATAAACTGTTCGGGAAACTCAGATTTCCTGTAGAACTCGAAAAGCCCTTTTAAAAGTCTTTAAAATGACCGAAACACCCCTACGGGGCATAATATTAACTTAAACTCGTTACGGGCATCACGGAAGGTATCCTACTGATACCACAACCTCTTTAAGGCATATTGACTTAGGAAATAAGCGTAAGACTCTCACGGTTACCCGTTGCGCCTATTGCGCGCACGGTTCGGCTTATGTAACTGGTTTACATAATTTAGCCGAAACGGGTCAAACTATATTGTTTTAACCCCAAAATCCAGAGTATGATTGTTATACCCATATGAAACAAGTCTTCAAACTTGTTGGGTCAAAATCACACTCCATTCACGGTTTTCGCCTTTCACGCGATTAAACCGTAACAATTCTTTAAAGACTAACCGGTCTAAGCTTAGGCTTAATTAAAGACCCGTTAGCATTCTAATTGGTTATTTATACCATCGTTCCAGACTAGAGCCTTCCGGTAAATTGTACCTACGCTTACTTAAGTGAATACGGCTGAGTTATTATTCTTGCTATTTTAAGACAGGAGCTAGCTCAGGTAAATACTCTTAACTTATTTCCCTATACGGGCTTGGGATACGGTATAATAATACCGCTTGGTCGGGTATTGAATATTTAATCGGATTGTGATTAAGTTATTGAGGTAACCCGGTTTGATCTGTATTGTTTGAAATAAAAGCCTTTAGCGGTTAATGACCATGTCCCGGATATCCTTGACATCATTGTATTATAAAATGGTCACGTCTTATGCACGGGGTGTAGGCATACACCTGACAGTTGCATAAGGGAAACGGTATCTCACGCTCAGTGGGCCTATACTTGTGATGTGTCTATTAATCATGACTCGGTTTCTATATCGGGCCCTGAACGTACAACGAACATGTAAATCTGTATACAAGATCATAATTATGATTGTCTCAAGTTATAAAAGATTAATTTTGCCTCTGTGCATTTTAATCAAAGTGTCAAAATAATTTGTGCCTGGTGCATCTAAACCAATTTTCCTAAACTCTTTTCAAATGAGTCAGTTGGGTGTATTTACCAGTGAAAATTGACGTATTTTCAAAAGTCTAAGTGACAGGTACAAGTACGTAATAGGCTGGAAGCTGCTCAGGACATTAATAAGGAATCTTGCAAATTCTAGGCGTCTAAAGTCTGTAGAACAATGTTTATAGATCTGCCTGTGGATCCCTTACTTTCCGTTGTAATACTTGGATATTACTTTTATTCGGAATATAATATATTTATCTTTTGCTTCCGCCGTGCATTCACATATTGTGTGGTTTGACTATATTGTTGCCAACTACGTCACGGTAATCCCCCACCGGGCCCACTGGTGAGACACGTGGAAATCGGGGTGTGACACTTACGTCCCTCGGTCCTACAATGAGGATTAATGGCCTCCAGTTCCCGCCTACCCACTCACATGATCTAAGTAGTAACCCTCCTTACGCTAATCATACCATGTAAAAAGTACTCGTAATCATAGTAACATGTATTTCACCCCCGCAGTTTAGAAAACCGAAAACAGTTAAGAGAAAAGGGGGACATGAACTCACAGTCGGTGCGTCTCTACCAAGTACTCCAAATCAGGCGGCTGTGCAACGACCTACATGTGCTAATTCTATTAGACGGACGGCCATGCCTTAGCTTTATAGTTTAAGTTTTTGGGAAATAGTTAGACAACTATTTCGGGTTTACTTTTCGTATGTACTTGGTAGTTAATCTCCTTCCCAAGGATGGGGGATTTAATACATGTGCGTTCGAATTATATCATTAAGTCTCACTTAATATATTTTTATTTCCAATTCCAAAATATAAATATTTTTCTCAAAAATATTATATTTCCATTTCACATAATTTTCTCCAAAAATAATACGTCGATAAAATACGCGTTCATGAATATTTCCGTATAATGCGTAAGTTACGTTTTATCATTCGTGTGGTAATAGTAATTACCGGTGTAACTTATATAATCATCGTAGAGGCGTTCGTATTATTTGGATCTGTTAACGTTCGTAAATATTATTTTTACTCCAAAAAATAATATTTATGTATTTTCACAAAATAATCATAAACAGTGTGGTGAAAATATATTTACTAAACATATATTTATCACGTTTAGTTTTGTGAAAATCCCACCTCCGATATTTTGTAAATAAAGTCATGGCGAAATTTATATTTCGAAAACATGTCAAAAATAATTCTAACACTTGTAGTGTAAATAATTCTAAGTGTTAGGTTTTTAGGAAAATTTCGCCAGAGTTTCCTCTGTAACTGGAGGTGGCCACGCTTTCAAGCGTATCATTTTCTTTTGCAAAATCAATTTCAACAACCTCTTTATTCAATCAAACAATTTCCAACACATCAAACTAGTCGACAAGTATGTAAATCGCATAATCGCATGAACTTGTAGTTTTTCCGAAATCTATAGTGTAAATCCCATTATATTCTGTGGATCTTTATATAAAGTAGATCGATCTCGTAAAAACCTCGTTTTTAAAGTAAATCCATCTTTACAACTTCTCGTCATCTTTTACAAAGTTTGTTATTTTGTCGAACCTTTCATTTCGCAAGTGTTTACACACTTGTGGTTTATAAAAATCATACTTGTTAGTGTAAAATCCGTCTTTTAGAAAACATGATTTCTTTGATATGTGGTTCTTTGAAAATACCATTTGTACATATGTAGATCCGCTAGTTTCAAACACTATTTTACAAGTAAAAATACTTTTACACAAGTTCATGTTTCTCGTGTGGTAGAGTTTCACCTTTTAACCCTTGTCTCATTCAAAACAAGCTTATGTCAAGATCCATGATCTTAACCAAACCGGGTTAAATGATGATCCGAGCTACCACAACGTAGATCGGGTCTAGGTAACCACAAATTTCAGTTACTACAACTTTTACACCCCTTATGTGCTATTAACCAACAATATTTGTAATTTTAGTAGACTTTAATGCTTCAAAATGCAAGATTCCGAGTTTTAATCATCATATATCTTATTAACCACTTTAGAATGGTTCGAGAGTGTGTTTTAAGTATCATACCTCTAGCTCAAGGCTAGGGAAGAATCTATGCGAAAAACGCGTGGATAAAAGCTAGGTAGAGAGGTCCTTCGCCTTCCGTTTGCTCCAAGACTCCTAATGCGTGACCCGTAACACTTGTAGATGATTGGAATGGAATGATCAAGATCGAACAATGATGGATGGGGGTGGGGTGTCTTCGGCCGAGAACCAAGAGAAAGAGAGAGAGTTGTGATGTGGTGATGAGTTGAGTGAATAATCTCTTGTGTTTAGGCTCCATACTTATAGGCAATTCTAAAGTTCTTGATCCATTGGATTATATGTAGGTTAGATATTAAACATATTTCATTAAAATAATCCAACTAGTACCAAGTATGTCCCCTAGGGGACGGCCTTGTTAGAAGGGGGGGGGGGTACTAGTTCATTTCCAACTAGCTAGTTAGGGTTTAGTTTGGTTAATCTAGTTAAGTTAAGTGATTAACTCGGTTAGTTGTGTGTAGTGATTTAAAGCGGGTGTTAGGGTGTTCAGGGACCCTAACTGGCTCAGAAAAAGACCAATAATGTTAATGTCAAAATTTTCATGTTCCGGGTAAAGTCCGGTTGTTCGGTTGGATAGTAATCCGTTAAAGCGCTTAACAAAGCTTTTAAGTGTCGTTAATAACATTTTTAGTGACACAACTTATTCTTCAAAGTGTCAGGAATATTTTCCTCATGTTTTGGCACTTTATCAGTTAGCTAAAAGCTGAATCTTTGATTAAAGTGCTGTGTTTTGTGCTCAGTGTACGTTTTAGGCACATCCAGTCATCGTAACTTATTCCTAGAGACGCAGTTCTACAACCCTTGTATCCCTACACTCACTATGGGTGTAGTAAAATATTTCTGGCTCATACAGGCCTTAGAGGCATTATCTGCCTGATGCTGGCTTTATCAGCATGTTCAATAGGTTATCCGTTCATAGTGCTACTGTGCTTTTGTGCATCATGTTTGTCACTAGAGGTCAGTATGTAAATAATGTAGTCACGGAAATCAAAGTATGATGCAGATATGTACAAGTATCAACAGTCAAGTAGCAGTTCATCAGTAATTTCAGTTAAGCACAGTAATCAAGCAGTAATTAATTATTAATTAAATCGTACGGATACCTGGTTTAGTGAGGGTTGTCACAAAGCTTACTCGCGCCGCATGTTGGCGGTAAGTTGTAATGTTTCCTAGGCGAATTGGTGTCTTCGATACCTGCGACGACGTGGGATAATGCTCTCATGAGGATGCACGAGCGTCTCCTTGAGATATCCGCATGCGCATGGTGGCGGGCAGTCATGCCGTATGTGCGCATTGGCGGAGGCAGTTCATCTTTGAGGATGCGCGGTTGTCACCATGAGGTGTCTGCGTGCGCGCGGTGCAGAGATATGTCCCGACGCGCATGGTGGTTGTTGATGCGCGACGTCGCATAATGGTGATTGTAGGCCAGGAGTTGCTTGAGTAGGATGGTTATCCACCATTAATGGAGGATGTTTGGAGTGCATCGAAAATTTGCATGACGACAAAATGGTGGGTGTGAAGATGTACCGTTGTGAACAAATAGTACACTTTTCCTGGCTCATGTCAGGATGTGTTCCCTTCACCCAATTTTATGTGCAAAAGGATAATACCTTGTGTACTATTAATTGTAACTTTTCCCACTGCAAATTACTTTCTAAAAGCATAGTGCATGTTTTGTTTGGAAATGTTTACAACTGTCAAAACACCTTTTTGTTTTTTTTTTTCAATAAAAAATGGAATTAATGTTCATCCATATGATATGTAATGTATCTCAAGATTTTCAATTTTTTTATTTAACAAAAACATCTTTAAGAATAATGCCTAAGTTGTTCAACTACATCTGATAATTGAAATAGATAGGGAGATGAAAAAGTAATCTCTGGATTTTCATTTTCGTACAGAAAAAAGGGTTCAACCGAAAAAAGAAAACCCAGATCTTGAGGGAAACCCAAATCTTGAGTTTTTTTTTTTTTTTTTTTTTGACAAAATATTGTGTGTAAAATTACATTGAGCGGACTGTTATCAAGTATTTTAAAGTTTAAATGAACACACCTGTGTGGTTTCTCGATTTGAAGATCGAGAGTGTGATTTCAAGCATACAGATCTGAAGAGTAGAAGAGAGAACCAGATGTGATCAACAAATGTATAAATATTCGGTGGGCGTCAATGAAGAAACACGGAATCACCGTCGGGATGATTGGACCGCTTTCTCTGAGGGGGTGAAGAATCACACCTTATTCTTCCTCTTAAACCTAGATCTGCAATGGAGAAGAGAAGAAAGTGGAGCTGTAGAGATCGCCGGTAGAAGAAGATTCTCCTATTTCCAGCTACAAAAGTGGGGCGGCTCCATCTCCTCCCTCTAATAATGAGGTGAACACCTCTTTATATAGGGGATATGGGTCTCCCCTAACCTCAATGGGCCAGGCCCAGTTAGGGGTTATCTCTACAAGCCCCAACCCAAAGTAGTGTAAACTACATCGCGTTGGGCCTCGCAGTTGGGTTAGTAAGCAACAATAATAAATAATTAATATAAAAGCAACAAGTAACGGGAAGTCCGACCGCTCGGGTCAGGTCTAATACTGTACCCCATCAAATACGAATATTTGCTTGTAGACTAGTGTATTACAGCATAAACATGTTACACATAAATATATAAAATAATACGATTATTATTATTTAGCAGAAATCACATCAAAAACCAAAAACTTTCAAGTCCGAAAGCTAACGGTTTTTTTTTTTTTTTTTTTATGGCCCTACAGTGTAGATTTAGGAGCAATTAAAAATCAGATAGCACTTGTTTTCTCCTGAAAACTCAATTTTTTTTTCTTTTTCTAAATAAGGTTCACCAACACTTTCAGTAAAAAGGAAGTTTAAGATGTTTTTAGAAAAAGAAAATTAGACTTTTAAAGAAATCAAATCAAATCCTTATTCGGTCTCGTTTTTTAACCGTTTCAATCTAAATGTCAACATTCTTTTCAATTTAAACTTTTTTTTTTAAATTGCTAAACTTGCACATCAAGATTGAACCTATGACCTCCTACTATCCCAAACCTTATCTACTTCACTAACATCACTAACCAAGTAACCATTCATAAGTGTCTATAATGCTTTTTTTTTACTTATTTATTTATTTTCTTTCATTATATTCTATTTTTACATCTTTCGCCATCCACCTTTTTTTTATTTCTCTTTATCCAGCTGCTCAGTTTTATATATTTCTCTTGGTCCATGTTTGCACTTTTAATCCGGGCTAGAGTCTTTTCGCGTTAGAGTTTTTTAGTTGCCAAGGTTTGGCTTCGGGTTGTTTAGTTTTTGGTTGATGTGTTTTTGGTTTTTGTGGGTTGGTTGTTATGTTTGAGTTTGTTTGGTTGTGCTAGTCTTGGTATGCCAAGTCTAGCTCTTGTGTGCTACTTTGGTACACTTGCGTGATTCTTTATTCTTTTTAATAAAATTCACCGGGGTAACCCTTTACCCAAAAAAAAAACTTTATTTTTTTCTTTTTATTATTTTTATTTCTCTTTATCTAGCTGCTCGGTTTTATATGTTTCTCTTGGTCCATGTTTGCACTTTTTAATATTTCTCTTAATCCAACTTTACTTTTTCTTTTTATTATATTTCTCTTCTTCCATATTGTTTATATTTCATACGTGTTTCTATGTAATTATTTTCTTTTACTATTTTAAGTTATTCCACCATAATTAAAATAATAAAATAAAATAAATAAACAAAGCACAAAAAGTTCTTTTTAATAAACTTATTTTATTAAATATATTCTCTCGGTTTAGTTTTGCACTTATATTAATAATATTTCTCTTACTCCAACTTTTTTTTCTTTTTATCATATATCTCTTCTTCCATGTTTTTTTTATATTTTGCTTTTTTAAATATGTCTTTCTATGTAATTATTTTCTTTTACTATTTTAAGTTATCCCACCATAAGTAGCAAAATAATAAAAGTAAAGTAAATAAATAAAACACAAAAAAAAAAATATTTCTAAAAAGTGCTTTAATTAACAATTTGACTAATTATACACCTTTGAAAATGCATCACATGTAAAGCCTTTTTCTTTAGAAGAAAAAAAATCCCTTTGCATTATACTAAATTCACATTTTATTGAATCACACAATGTTACTAGAATTTTATTCAACCACTAAGTTAGGTGTTATACTATTATGGTTCTGTAAACGGTATCTAGGGAGTTGAGTTGGAGGGTCAGGGGAGCGATGAATACCACGCCGCCTCCCCCTGTCTTGTGAGTTTTTGGGGCTTCTTGAATTTCTAACTATGTCTTCTTTTTGTCTCTCTCCCTCTATGAAAATGAAGGTGGCTTATGGTGATGGTTTGTGGTGGTGACGATGGAAAAAGAGGGGAAGTGAGTTAAAACGCTTATATGATAGTTACAGGTTTATTTAAAAGACGATGGTGATGGTTTTTGCTTTTTTTTTCTTCACTTTTTTGCTACTTCATTAAAATAATATTTGGGGTGATATTATGTTTAATGAAGAAATCTAATTTAAAATCCTAGTTAAAGGGTGATATTATATTTAAGAAAGAAATCTAATTTGAAATCCTAGTAAAAAAAATAGTTATGTTAATATTATGTTGTTTTTGATAGTTATTTTTAAAACTTAACTAGCAGAATCTTTTCGCGCGTTGCGACGGAAATTCGGTTGGTATTAGTTTGGTTCATTATGGTATTAGGACTTGGTAGCAACTGAAAGATAAAAGGCAAAAAACAAAGTCATGATATGCTAAAAATGATATTGATACGGATTTTACATCAATCGACAACCATCTTAATATCATTAACGTTTCCCATAAATAACTAAATAATAGTTATCATTATTGTTAAACATAAGTAAAATAATTGAATGCTATAAAAATAGTTGCATCAAAGTATATTAGGCAACGCATATTAAAAGTAAATTCATCACTAACAATCCAAAAACTAGTTTAATACCCGTCTAATGGACGGGTTACACTAACAACGTAACAAACAAAGATAATGTATATTGATGGTGTTTCGGTTTGCTTATCCTTTTCTTCTTTTCCATCTCCTATTTGAAAAAGTTACAACCATATAACTTTTCATTTTCTTCTTTTCAAACCACAAAAACTCATTCTCAACACATTATCCAAACACTACAAAATGACCTATTAACTTTTAATAAGTCAAAAACTTAAAGGAGCTCAAAGTAAGCAATCCTAAACACCCACATTAAGTGGACACAAGTCTAAACAACATTATTAACAAAAGCGTGATAAAAAATGAAATTGTGTCATTTTAATGCAAAAGTAAACGGTAGGCAACACTGGAGGAAAGTGTTATAACAATCAAAGATGACCTTAATTTTTCGGCTTTTGGATCGTTCTCTTTAACCTTAAAGATGGCCTCTTTTCGACTTGTATGAACCTATAAAATCATAATACACAAGAAACATTAATTTGCATCCATTTTTTTTCGATTCCCTGTCCCATTTTTGGATAAATCTACTTGTTTGATGGACGGATATTTATCCATATGACAATGACATAAGTTTTTTTTTCATTCTAAAAACAAACATTCTAAAACTAATATTAATTTATTATAGTCCAATAACAACCAAAATCAAAAGCCATATATTTGCAATCTCATCTATCTTGCAATGAGAGTCACTAAAGTATATTAGTCTTTCATGTATATAAATAATCGTTCCTCATTATAAGAACAATTAAAGATTTTTTTTTGAATAAAAGCTAAGTGTTTAATATTAAAACATCGACATTTAAAATATGTTTGCTTTTAATTTATTAAACAAAACATCATATACAAAATGGGTAAGAAATGTTCGGATCGTATATTGGCCACCCAAATTAACAAATGGATAATATATAAGCACTTCTAAAACCTAACCCTAACACACTTGCACGTCTTCTAGATATTTCGCCCCTTTCTCCTTTCTGTCTCATTTTTGTTTGATGAAAGCAAGA
Organism: Helianthus annuus; assembly: GCF_002127325.2. Taxonomy (NCBI): domain Eukaryota; kingdom Viridiplantae; phylum Streptophyta; class Magnoliopsida; order Asterales; family Asteraceae; genus Helianthus; species Helianthus annuus. Next base: position 163,918,565 of record NC_035440.2, on the reverse strand, counting down.
TTGTTCATCTAGTTCGATCCGATTCGTTCTTTGTTATTGTCTGATCATGGTTAGATATCCTAGATACTTCGGTCCAGATGATCCCGTTTTCAGACACTTTGATCAGATCAAGGTATGATTGCTCATCTAGTCCGATAAGATTTGTTCTTTGTTCATGTCAGATCAAGGTTTGATGTTCTAGATACCTCGTCTGTACGTTGTTATGATTGTAAATCTGGTATTGGCTTTCTGAGAGTTTGATATGCATTTTCTCATATTCTTGTTGTTGATAAATGTCACACCCCCAAAATCCACCTGCGGAGTATCACCACTTGGGAGCGTGACTGACCAGGATCAAGCCACCAATCATATCGAACATGTAATTAATATCAATTATAATAAATGTAAACCAATCATTCAATACGATAGGTGTTCAAAACATAATCATAGTTTATAAGTATAGCGGAAGCTTAAGTGTGAAAACCCAATTGTGTAACATAAGTTCAAATGTTTAAATGATTTAACATGGCATCCACGATCCATGCTCCACAACGACCGGCTCCTCCCTGTGCAAGCTCCATAAGTATCTAACGACCTGCAAGGCATGTAACAGATGGTCAACAACTAGTTGAGCGAGTTCACAGTTAACAGTTCAGTAATAGTATAGCGTGAGTAGTAGTATGTTCGTTCGTTATGTCATGTATCGTATTAGTTTCCATCGCGGCCTCCTAGGCAGGTATGCGAAGATATTAGGGGGATGTTCGTCCCGTGTATTCTAGACTAGGTTTATCTGTATCGCGGCCTACCAGGCAGGTGTGCGAAGATTAGTAAATCCCAGTTCGCGGCCTTCCAAAGGCAAGTGTGCGAAGTCAGTCATAATATCGCGGCCAACCCTTGGCAGGTGTGCGAAGATCAGTTCAATAAGTGTTACTAGTCTAGTCGTATTCTTATCGTTAGGTTCTATCAACTGAGTATGTACAATAAAGTAATCCAATCCCATTCCCACCCTGGGAACCCCATGCCTTGGCTGTGTGAACTCACCTTGGTTTGCTCGGTATGCTTAACTGTGTGCTTGCAATTAATCAATCGAGTCCTATCGTATGCACGTATAATCAATCAGTACATAATTGTAAAGTTTCACATGTAATCAGATCTCTAAGTGTACTGGACGATTAACATCATGTAAGGCGCAAACAGTTAATCACGTTCACATAATTCACACTTCACCTAGTAGATTTCCCAGTCTCCTCTAACAAGAGTATTCATTAGCAGTCATGGTAAATTTAACAGAATTCCCATATATAATAGAGTTACACAATTGACAAAGTTAATATCTACCCAAGTTAATAACTAACTTAACTGAGTTAACTGACACGGACACTGGGCGAAAACACAATGCACGGCGAAAACACATGTGACAAAAACCAAAGGGTTTTCGTCGGACATAACGTTTGGCGAAAACACCTTGTGTTTTCGTCTGCAACTTCATCATCTTAGCAACAGTTTCAATTCCGAACCCCTAATTCTCGATAAATGGAAGCGCTAGCAGTTTGTATCATATCCTAAATATTCATGCGAGTCATTAATATGCGGCATACATATGGGACATTATCCGATTACAATTTGTGGCACACATACAAGCTCCCATATGTCCCATTGACAATTCACATGTTAACAAGAACAATTAGTCAAATTTGATGAGGTGATCACACGCAACTAGCTGACAAATCTTATACCATCCAACTTTTTTTTTTTATATTCTATATTCTCATGACCTCAAAATGTCATTGGACCAACCTTAGGCCTAATCCCATCATACATGCAATTGACCCTTGATATAAAGTGCTAATATTTTGATTGGACCAACATTTGAACCAATGGTTACATCAACTCCCCCAAACATGTAACCGTCAAAAGCAATCAACAGAACTTTTCATCAAACCAAACAATTATATATACTTTTCTTGACAAACACAAACACTAAAGACAATACTAGCCGCCATTTTCCATAGGCTTTACTAGTATTGGACCAATCTGAATAGCTACACTACTATTAAACTAACATAGTGGATCTGACAACTTATTAGTAATCTATTGAATGCAATAACATGATTTGACCGATGTAAAAATCTGATTACATACATGATGTACACCAATTTAATGATATTGGTTTTTTTTTTTTTCTAAAATTGATGCACCGGCATTCATGTGCTTACTTGAAAACCATAAATCCTAGCATTACATACAAATCAATTTCAATAAGAATTCCAACAACAACAGCCGGTTTACGTACTTCTAGGTCCGGATCACATTAATATCATTCAACGTCATGCATAACAAATCAGAATCATCAAAACATCCATTCAAGATTATGTTACATTATATGCGACAGGACACTAACCGAACAAGGAACGATCAACAAGAGGGATTTGGCTTCGAATGAGGGGGGGCCTGCCGTCGCACACAAAGGAAGTACTCTAGGGTTTCGGTTTTTTTTTTTGTTTGTGATTAATCTTTTACATAACGTGAGGAACAAAATATATACAAGACCCATTACTACTGGGCCGAAGCCCATATGCTTTTCGCTGGACCCTAATGAACGAAAACACTTGATGTGTTTTCATTATGCTGTTTTCGTGGGACAAGGGTTTTCACCAAAGAAGTGTCCTCAAGTGTGGGTGATTTCGGCTGGGTTCCATGTTTATTTATAACATGCAAATTAATACAAAACCTTATCATCATACACTCACATATGATAAATATTATGCACCCCAAATATAAGAAACACACTATGCAAATAAGTACAAGATTAAATCGGATAAGGACCGTGAAAACTCAGGATGTCACATTATCCCCAACTTGAAAGAAATTTCGTCCCGAAATTTAGCATGCGGTTACTGAGGAAGCTAGATAGTTGTATCGTTTACCTGGGGTGCCACATCATTCCCCCGTTGATTTGGAATTTCGTCCCGAAATTCCGCAGTAGTAGCTTCAGTCTCAGTAGTGGTTGCATTGGTTTCGAATAACTGGGGATACTTTTCTGTCATAACCTGCCAAACCCAAGAATTGACGCTTGGAGTAGATCAGAATTTCGTCGATGAAAACAATGACGAACTTGTCTAGATAGGGTTTGCACACCCTGTTCATAAGATCCATGAAAACTGCAGGCGCGTTCGTAAGCCCGAATGGTATGACAAGAAACTCATAATGGCCGCAGCGAGTTCTGAATGCTTTCTTGGAGACGTCCTCATCCTGGACTCTCAGCTGATGATAACCAGACCTTTGATCGACCTTGGAGTAGTAACTCGACCTTTGCAACTGGTCGAATAAGTCATCAATGCGTGGAAGAGGATAACGGTTCTTCACTTTGACCTTGTTCAGTTCACGGTAATCAATTTCACATCCTGAAGGTGCCATCCTTCTTTTTCACCGATAATTGGTATCCAATAGTTCTTGTAGCTCCCCAAGGCGAAGAGATAGGTCGGATAAATCCCTTATCCAAGATTTCTTGTAGTTGCGTCGATAGTTCTTTCGATTCTGGTGGAGCTAAGCGATACGGTGCTCGAGCTATGGGTGCTGCTCCTGGAGCGAGCTCGATTTGAAATTCGTCCTGACGATGAGGCGGTAGACCAGGTAAATCTTTAGGAAACACCTGAGGAAAGTCGCGTACAACTGGATGGTCTTCCAACTTCTTTTCTTTCGTTAGTGCGTCAGTAGCGAGAGCCAAAATTGCGGTGTGGCCCTTCCGCAAACATTTCTGAGCCTTCAAGAAAGAGGTGATGCCAACCACAGCACCACTCGTGTCGACTTGAACTTCGAGAGGTTCTTGACCAGAACGAGGAATGCGAACAACCTTTTCTTTGCATAGGATTTCTGCTTGCTGTTGCTGCTGGCGATTCCGATTTGCAGGCCGTGGGCTCCTGAATCCTTAGCTTCATGGCCCATCTTGAAACACCTCTGGCAACGTCCCAAGTTGCACTAACCGCCGTGGTGTCTGTTGCATTAGTTTCACATTGGGTGAATTCCCCGATATCCACCCTGCCCCTGACCACCAGAAGTTGGCTGTCTCGGCTCTGGTGATCACTATTTCTTGCGTTGCTGCTGTGCTTGAGACCGAACGGTAGCTGAACCCTTGCTGGAATACCCATCCCGTTCCGCTTGTTGTCAGTAGGAGTGGCGGAAGTAGCAGAAGTGGTAGCGGTAGTAATAGCGCTGATACAACTAGGCAGCCTGTTCTGTTCCACTGCCCGATCCGTGAGGCGATGAGCAAGACGCTGAATGTCTTGGATATTGTCGAGGTTAGCCGATGTAGCATGGCTCTGAATCTCTGAGGCTAGACCCTTGAGGTACAATTCGATACGCTTGCTTGGAGGGTCCACCATGGTTGGACACAAGATGGCCAGTTCGTTCGACCGTTTCGTATAAGCTTCAATTTCTGATCCTGTCATTTTCAAATGGTAAGGCTCCACTTCTAACTTGTGGATGTCATCACGCGTGCAGTATTCCCTTTTAATGCATTCTTTGAATTCGTTCCAGGGGGTGGCGTTAGCAGCTGCCAACCCTAGTATCCGTACTTGCGCGTTCCACCAGGTTAGCGCGATTTCTTCCAAAGTACCAGTGGCGTACTTGACTCTGCGAGCCTCAGGGCATTCATACATCTCGAATACTGACTCGAGCTTCTCAAACCAATGGAGTTGTCCCACTGCTCCTTCTGTGCCACTGAATGTGCTTGGACGACAGTCCATGAAGTTCTTGAATGTGCAGACAGGTTGCTGTGCGTTCTGACCCGTTGCGCGAGAAAGATAGGTCAAGGTTAAGCGCGAGAGTTGGGTCACGAGAGTAGGATCTAACATCCTAGGATGGGTTTGGAATAGCAGGTTATTCCTCCTGCTTGTGCGGCTGCAAGTGCCGCAGCAACTTGTTCGTTAATGAGAGCCGTCAACTGGGCTTGAGTCATGTTATCACGTCCAGACATGATCGAACAGTAAAGGTAGCGTAAGTATGAATGGTTCGCGAGTAGTGCGATGACAGAAAAGTGTAGGCATATAGGTGTTCTCAAGCAGTAACAAGTAGTGAGCAAAGTAATGTAAGCATACTACGAGCAAAGTTCTATGCAATTCTAGCATGTAGGCAATAAACATAAACTTTATTACCTAGGATGTCGAGTCTTGCACGTGGAGCGAAGCGTCGTTGTGGATCGTAGAGAGCACTGTTCTGGTTATAGTCTGGTTTTAATAAAAACGTTTTCCCATATTAAAACCAAGTTCTCTATAACCAATGGCTCTGATACCAATCTGTCACACCCCCAAAATCCACCTGCGGAGTATCACCACTTGGGAGCGTGACTGACCAGGATCAAGCCACCAATCATATCGAACATGTAATTAATATCAATTATAATAAATGTAAACCAATCATTCAATACGATAGGTGTTCAAAACATAATCATAGTTTATAAGTATAGCGGAAGCTTAAGTGTGAAAACCCAATTGTGTAACATAAGTTCAAATGTTTAAATGATTTAACATGGCATCCACGATCCATGCTCCACAACGACCGGCTCCTCCCTGTGCAAGCTCCATAAGTATCTAACGACCTGCAAGGCATGTAACAGATGGTCAACAACTAGTTGAGCGAGTTCACAGTTAACAGTTCAGTAATAGTATAGCGTGAGTAGTAGTATGTTCGTTCGTTATGTCATGTATCGTATTAGTTTCCATCGCGGCCTCCTAGGCAGGTATGCGAAGATATTAGGGGGATGTTCGTCCCGTGTATTCTAGACTAGGTTTATCTGTATCGCGGCCTACCAGGCAGGTGTGCGAAGATTAGTAAATCCCAGTTCGCGGCCTTCCAAAGGCAAGTGTGCGAAGTCAGTCATAATATCGCGGCCAACCCTTGGCAGGTGTGCGAAGATCAGTTCAATAAGTGTTACTAGTCTAGTCGTATTCTTATCGTTAGGTTCTATCAACTGAGTATGTACAATAAAGTAATCCAATCCCATTCCCACCCTGGGAACCCCATGCCTTGGCTGTGTGAACTCACCTTGGTTTGCTCGGTATGCTTAACTGTGTGCTTGCAATTAATCAATCGAGTCCTATCGTATGCACGTATAATCAATCAGTACATAATTGTAAAGTTTCACATGTAATCAGATCTCTAAGTGTACTGGACGATTAACATCATGTAAGGCGCAAACAGTTAATCACGTTCACATAATTCACACTTCACCTAGTAGATTTCCCAGTCTCCTCTAACAAGAGTATTCATTAGCAGTCATGGTAAATTTAACAGAATTCCCATATATAATAGAGTTACACAATTGACAAAGTTAATATCTACCCAAGTTAATAACTAACTTAACTGAGTTAACTGACACGGACACTGGGCGAAAACACAATGCACGGCGAAAACACATGTGACAAAAACCAAAGGGTTTTCGTCGGACATAACGTTTGGCGAAAACACCTTGTGTTTTCGTCTGCAACTTCATCATCTTAGCAACAGTTTCAATTCCGAACCCCTAATTCTCGATAAATGGAAGCGCTAGCAGTTTGTATCATATCCTAAATATTCATGCGAGTCATTAATATGCGGCATACATATGGGACATTATCCGATTACAATTTGTGGCACACATACAAGCTCCCATATGTCCCATTGACAATTCACATGTTAACAAGAACAATTAGTCAAATTTGATGAGGTGATCACACGCAACTAGCTGACAAATCTTATACCATCCAACTTTTTTTTTTTTTATATTCTATATTCTCATGACCTCAAAATGTCATTGGACCAACCTTAGGCCTAATCCCATCATACATGCAATTGACCCTTGATATAAAGTGCTAATATTTTGATTGGACCAACATTTGAACCAATGGTTACATCAACTCCCCCAAACATGTAACCGTCAAAAGCAATCAACAGAACTTTTCATCAAACCAAACAATTATATATACTTTTCTTGACAAACACAAACACTAAAGACAATACTAGCCGCCATTTTCCATAGGCTTTACTAGTATTGGACCAATCTGAATAGCTACACTACTATTAAACTAACATAGTGGATCTGACAACTTATTAGTAATCTATTGAATGCAATAACATGATTTGACCGATGTAAAAATCTGATTACATACATGATGTACACCAATTTAATGATATTGGTTTTTTTTTTTTTCTAAAATTGATGCACCGGCATTCATGTGCTTACTTGAAAACCATAAATCCTAGCATTACATACAAATCAATTTCAATAAGAATTCCAACAACAACAGCCGGTTTACGTACTTCTAGGTCCGGATCACATTAATATCATTCAACGTCATGCATAACAAATCAGAATCATCAAAACATCCATTCAAGATTATGTTACATTATATGCGACAGGACACTAACCGAACAAGGAACGATCAACAAGAGGGATTTGGCTTCGAATGAGGGGGGGCCTGCCGTCGCACACAAAGGAAGTACTCTAGGGTTTCGGTTTTTTTTTTGTTTGTGATTAATCTTTTACATAACGTGAGGAACAAAATATATACAAGACCCATTACTACTGGGCCGAAGCCCATATGCTTTTCGCTGGACCCTAATGAACGAAAACACTTGATGTGTTTTCATTATGCTGTTTTCGTGGGACAAGGGTTTTCACCAAAGAAGTGTCCTCAAGTGTGGGTGATTTCGGCTGGGTTCCATGTTTATTTATAACATGCAAATTAATACAAAACCTTATCATCATACACTCACATATGATAAATATTATGCACCCCAAATATAAGAAACACACTATGCAAATAAGTACAAGATTAAATCGGATAAGGACCGTGAAAACTCAGGATGTCACAATAAATATGGGTACTTTGGATCTTATAACGTATAAATTGCTGGTGATTTATAAAGATACTAAGATTAGCCTAGAATCTTGAGTTCGATTTTGTGATGGTTTTTGTCATTTCTTGAAGAAGTTGAAGCAAATATTTGATCCTATGATTAGTAATTAGTTGTTGATGAGTGTCTTACAATGAGTTAAGTTTTGTTTCTAAGTATTTATATGCTATTTTATTAAAAGGGTTTCCTGATTCTTTTTTTAATATTATGTATTTATCTATTTATCAGTTCATGTATAAACATCTATTTATCAGTTCATGTATAAACAATAATATCTTATAAGTCTAATATAAGATTCTTTTGCCTATTTAATATAACTTTGAGGTGCTATTGGATAAAATATTGAATTAAGTTGTGAACTTTAAGGTATTTATTAAACCGCCTTTTTATTTATGTTTACTTTTCGTGGTGCTTAAACTTATCTTTTAATGGGATAGTGCAAGTTCACTGGAATCTTATGGCATGGTACGTGTTTTAAGTGTGCTACTATGTTTTAATATACGAACTTGTGTTTATTGGGATGTGTGCTTTTATGGTTTTATAAAAAGTAAAGATATCAATATTTAAAAAAATCATTATTTTTATTTTTTAGATCTTTGTTTAAACTATTCTACTTCATTTTAATGGAAGTAATTTTTCATATATTTCAGGGTTTGACCCTATACAAGGGATAAGCGAATGAGTTGGATTTGACCCTGTACAAGGTTTGGTCTACCAAGCCATGTATGAACCTTTCATATATTTTAGTGGGCTACTGATAAGCGAATGGGCTGGATTTGACCCTATACAAGGTTTGGTCTACCGAGCCAGGTATGAACCTTTCATCTATTATTTATGTATAATTTGTGTTGTATTTTGTTCAAGATCTAAAAGGTTGGAATGAACCGAAAATAGTTTTTAAAATTAAACCGAAAATCCATTTTGTGATTAGAGTCTTGTGGTGAAGTGTTATTAAACAAAGTAGGATTTTTCATAGACATGTTTAACGTTTAGGATTATTTAAGATAATATTTGAGCTTTTAAGAAATATCAATTTTTTTATAAAATATTCATATAAGTATTAAGATACCTAATAACAGCTTGCAAATATAATAATGCTCTATGAAGGATAAAACAATAATGAACGAAAAAGGAATAGACTTTAAAACGTGAAAGAGAATAGGTAGAGAGAATCCTACAGATCTTTAAATTCGTGTAATTTTTCCAACTTATTTAAAACAATTTCAAACTCAATAAACAAAAGAAGTGTTAGTACCTTGTCTGATCTGAGAACACAAATGTAAAGATTTTAATATGACACACAAGTTGTATTTATTGTACTTAATATAATGGTTGATCATAGCCCACCGCCCCTCTCTTAATTATTAGTCTGATTTTTTGCTACAAAAGGTTATTTAAATATAATTACAAGAATATGAAATAAATTCGATATTACGTGAGTATAAGAAATATATTCGACATTACGTGAATGTAAGAAATAGATTCGATATTACGTGAATATATAAGAAATAAAAATAATGTACTCATAAATATGTGTGTAACATGTATGCCCAAACAACATATTACATTATTACCTCTTCACTGATATAAAATAATCACTTGCAGGTCAGGTATTCCATCTTTTTGTGCCTTTTCGATCGTAGTAGCTGGTGACTACACAAAGAGATATATGCGTTAGAAAGTAAGGTATGTGTTAATTGTGGATTGTTATGGATTAGAGAGTACCTTGTCATATCTGAACTGGTTGTCGTTGATTATTTCAGCAATTTTTTGAAGCTTCTGCAGTTTGTATAAATTTAGTTTTTACAAAAAAAAAAAAAAAAAAACAAAGTCTAATGAAAATAATATTCTAACCTGCTTCATTTGCATGTTAAAGTTTCCAGCATGCTCTTCATATGAGAACAGGACAAATAATAACAATAACATCAAGATAAACCATTATTACCCAAACCTTTTAGCTCGCATACCTGCCCCTCCAAACTGAATTGCATTTATGTTTTGTAGTTTTCTTGCATTAATGTTTTGTAGTTTTCTTAGTAAGTTAAAAATAATAAACTAATAAAAAAACATCTGTAACAATTTAAAAAAGTGAGGTATTAAGTATACCATTTCAGAGTTGTGTGGGCGAGGAACCACAATGTGAACGGTAACTTCAGGAAACTGTACATTGCAAACATTTTACATGTTAACAATAAACTAAATTAATAATTAATAACTAACGTAAATTAATCACTTTAACCTTCACTTGCAGGTCAGACGTTCCATCATTTTGTGCATTTTCGACCACAACGGTAGCTACACAAAGCAATTAATTGCATATTAATATGGATTAGAAAGTACCTTGTCAAATCTGAATTGGTCGTCATTGATTATTTCAGCATCATTTTGAAGCTTCTGCACTTCGCATAAATTTAGTAATTACAAAAAATAAATTAAGGTCAAATAAAATAACTATTTTAACATGCTTCATTTGCATGTCACAGTTTCCGACGGGCTGTTCTTTGTTCATAATTGATGGCTTTGGAGGTGATTGATTAATGGTTGTAGTTTTCAGAAAAAAAAAATGATAAATGATTCAGTGTTGCTACTCGTTGTATAAAAGCAAAATAAACTGCAGGAACCACTATCCTTTTTTTTTAGGAATTGAGTTGGTTAAACCCTCTAATCCACATTTATCAGAGGTGGTTTATTATTTTAAAAAAACTGTGAGCAGGTAGATAATGTGGCAAAAATACATGGAGCACCTAATTTAGAGGAGAGGGGTAGGACGTGGGATGGAAGCAAGAAACCATTTATAACCTACTTAAACTGCAGGATTAATAACCCTGAAATACGGACAAAGAAGGGAGAGTGGAGAGTTATTTGGTAACCTGCTAAAACTGCAAGTAACTGTCGAGAACCGTCATCATAACGGTTAATTTTGAGAGTTTATGTGGCTGAGATTTAATCTCAGCCAAATCCAGTGGTCATTATTGATTTCAAAGTTGGTTACACTTAATGGAAACCATAGATATATATAATATCACAACTAATTACTTTTGTTTAAATGTCAACTTACTATTGCTAATTCTCAAAACCCATTAAAGTTGTGGTGAAAAAGAAAAACTTTAAAATTTCATTGTAGTTAACATGATCATATTTAATATATATAATAATATATATAATAATACGCTTTATTTTTATTAAAAATTTATGAAACAGACACTTTCTATATCTAAAGTCGGACCCCAACTAGGCAACCACTCCCTAAGCAAAAGCTCCCAAACCAAACATCTCTTATTTTTAACGACAAACACACTCCACTAAAACCTACTTCTACAATCCACTTATTTCTCACCTTCTAAAACCGACACCAATTTTAACGAAGATAAACACTTTATATCACTAGTCCAAGTCCCGATAGTTCCCGAGTTGATATATGATCCATCAACATTTTCAAATATATCATCCTACTGGATCGAGTCAATTCCAGTCCCTTTATTAGACCGGTGGGTGTGGGCGTGGGGTGGGTTTTGGGGTGTTTTGACCTTTTAATGTCGGGTGCTCCATTCCGGTTTGGTGTTTTGGTCAACGTTGCCCGTTTAGCGTGAAGATTCTGTCTGGGGTAACATAACAGACTGTAGTTGGTTGGCACCCTCGCCAAGTGTCGTGTAACACCCCCAACCCAAATCCGTACACAACCCACAGCCTTACTTTAATCCCTCTAGAATCTGGATCACATATTAGATTACTTTTAAATTAACAATAAATAAATAAATCATCCATCTTCGATATCACCAACAACCAACACTCTGCCTCAACTGCTTTCTCCTTCTTCTTCCATCTAAACCCTAATTTGCTCTCACCATCTTCAATCATTCATCTTGTTCACTGTCGATAATCGTATCGATTTAGCAAGTATGAAGGACAAGAAATCTGCAAAGTTGAATCCTCAACATAAACAAGATCAGAACGGCCACTTATCTCCGTCAACGTTCGCCAAATTGCTTGATCCAGAAGCTTCTTGGGATAAGGTATCCTTATTTTCTTTAGATCTTTTGTTTACGTTGCATTCTTGAATGATTTTGTATGTATACTCCGGAATATGTTAAATTGAGGTGAATTGTTGTGTGAAATTGAGGAAATATCTCAAATTGAGCTACTAATTTTGATTTTGTTAGGTTCAGTGATTAGTAATTACCTTTGATTTTGATTTTGATTTTGTTAGGAGTAACAAATAAGTGAAAGTTAGGTACCAATTTAAGGATCCATTAGACTAGTGGGTATGGAGAGCCTCATCCCCAAGGGGATGGGCCGTCACGTCACCGCCATGTAAGCTCGGTTTGGAGGGGATGGACCTGGGGGTGGGGATGAACCCCTATATATATATATATAGGGGAAGGTTCAAATGAAAACCACTGGTTATTGTGAAAACTAGAAAACTAACTAAAACCCACTAAAAAGGAGGGAGGGAAGACTTTTAACGAAGGAGGGGTAAAATTGGAACAAAAAATATATAACTTTTCAAACATTTCTCATTTCTCCATACGTTATCATTTTAAAACAAAAATGGCACCATAAGATCACAAATTTTCTTATCTTTCATTCAAGTATATTCGAGCATATTTTTTATGACATAAAAAAAGATTTATGGTGTCGTCTTGTTTTCAATACTATTATTATAGTAGTGCACATGTGCAATATAACATGTACTACAATGTACATTACATGCTTAAAATTAGTTTTTTGATTCTAGTTTAGCTTTTAGGGTTAGTTTTTTTGGAGGTTTAGGATTAGGATTAGGTTTTTGGGTGTGGGGGGGAGGGGGGGGGGGGGGGTTTAGGTTTTTGGGGGGTGGGGGTGGGGGGTTAGGTTTTTTTCGGGTTTATGTTTAGGGTTTAGTTTTAGGTTTTCGGGAGGGTGGGGGGGGGGGGGGGTTAGGCTTTTGGTGGGAGGGTGAATTTAGGTTTGGGGGGGGGGGGGGGGGTTTAGGTTTTTGGGGGGTGTCGGTGGGGGGTGGGTTAAGTGGTTTAGGCTTTCCGTATTAGTGCACATGTGCAGTACAACCAAAAAAATTTTTTTTTTTTTTTTTTTTGAAATTTTTTTTCCATATATAAAAAGTAGCGATTTTTCTAAAAAAAATTGTAAAAAAAAAAAAAAATTTTTTGTATGTTTTTTAGGTTTTTTAGGCTTTTTTAGTTAGTTTTCGAGTTTTCACAATAAAAGTGGTTTTCATTTGAACCATCCCCTATGTATGTATGTGTGTGTGTGTGCGTGCGTGCGTGCGTGCGTGCGTGCGTGCGGAGAGAAATGGAGGCCCGGCGAGATCGGCTGTGGGCGGACGATCTTCACGGAAGAGGCACGGCGACAGGCCGGGGGACGAGCCCCATACCCTCCTGTCTTAGTTGTTTATCGAAATGTTAGGAATGACTAGTATATCAGATAAGATAAAGGAGGGAGGCGACGTCACCGGTTAGAGCGGTGGAATCCTTCAATGTGGAGGGGAGGAGTTGTAGAGGCAAGTCAGTCCATATTGACTTGCGATGAGCAGATTAGGCAAAATTTGCTAGAGATGCACCTTTTTTTTGTGGACATGGTCCATGATAGGAGTTCGTTCAGACGTAGGAACAAGTTTAAGGACTTCCTCCAACATTCGCTAGATTGCTTGATCTGGAAGCTTCTTGGGACGAGGTCTGCTTTTTTTTTTTTTTTTTATAATTCAGGTTTCTGTTAGGTATCTGTTCTGGTTAGATCTTTTGTTACTGTTGCGTTGTTGAATGAAGTTGCATGTATAATCTGGTCAAAGTGAACAAGTTAGATAGGAATATCTGAAAATGAAGTAAATTCTCGGTGAATTCTTATGTGAAATTGAGCAGCCTAAGTGAAACAGACTTATTTGATGAAAGATTCACTCTGTATCAAGGATTCATAGTTGTTTAAATAAGATTTCAGCTTTAGTAACTGGTAATTACCTTTGATTTTGATTTTGTTAGGAGTAACAGATAGGTGATGGTTAGGTACCGAATTATCGATCCAATATCTGCATAGTAAACTTAATAGTCACTGTGGTAGTTTAAGATTTTAATGTTCTTAGCGAACTGATGTGAGTGAGTTACAATAGATTTCTCAGTTGAGATCACCATTTGGAAAACATGCTAGCTGATAAACTTAAATGCTCAAGTGTCTCTACTCTCTAGGTGTTCTACAGTCGTGAAAGATTATTGTATGAAAACTTGGAAAAAGTTTAGTTGATTGTTTGGTTAGATTTATTAGACCCTGAATTACCATGAAAGTGGTAGTCTTAATTCGACTTAGTAAAGCATTTATACCAGTACTGCAGTTTAAAGGATTTCAGGTTTTTACTTTGTAGGGTTCTTAAATATTAGTCGGTCAACCCATAGCACTAGCATTACATGTGAGACTAAGAGCTCAAAGTCTCAATTGCATAGTTTCACAAATCTAGAGCAGAAGCCCACCAATCCCTTACCAACGTAATAAGTGTTGTGTTTTTAACATGTAATCTTGTATAGTTAACGATATGTTAGATTTTTTTTTTTTTTTTTTTTTTTTTTGTCTTTTAGCCATGGCACTGCTGCTTGCCAGAATGACCTATCAATGTAATCTAGGTGTTGCCCTTTTACTTGCTATTTGTTTGTAATTTGTTGTTTTGGCATTTTAATGAAATACTTAATCTGTGAATGCAAGAAATTAACTTGGTCATAACCTCTTAATTCTTGATTGTCAATAAACATTTCAAACTTGTAGAGTTTCATGCAAAGGTCTTTGAAGTTGATACTCAAATGCTTTTTTATATTGCTCATTTGCTCCTCTATATGTAAGAAACTAGCCTCGATGTTATAGTTAGCCATACCCTTAGATTCGAAGATATATCGCATGGACGGCCTTTTATCTCTATCAAGTATCAACCATTCTAAGGACTTTTACAAGTCACAAGTGGTTTGTCAACTTCACCACATTTATAATATTTGTCTAAAATACGACATGGAGTGGAGAATAATGAATGATACTTTCTTCCCTACTGATTCCTCCACTAAGTTGCTACTTGCTAGTATTCCAATTAGGAGAGGTGAACATCTTACACAAGTTATTCTTTTGCTTGTACATTTGTGGAACTGTGATGAATGATTATGCAAAGTTTATGCAGTTAATATCGGTGATATATCGGTTATATCGGTCCCTTAGTAAATATCGGTGTCAAAGATTGGTCAAAATATCGGTACCGATATTATCGGCGATATTGACCGATATATCACTGAATTATTGGTGTTAAATTGCTATATATATAAATTCTGCATTATATTAAAATTACCGATGTCCCACCGATATCTCACCGAGATAACCTATATTTCAAATATTGGTCCTTGACCGATATCCGATATTTTACCGCATTAACTTCGTAGAATTGCAAACTGAGTCACTTCTAGTCTAACCGAATTTCTATGATTTTGTGAACCTTCTTATCTTGTTCAATATCTCCCAACATAAGATCAACATGGTGTTTTGCATATAGATGTCGTATTTTAGCTTCTAACATGTCTCTGTAAAGATGTCCGGTAAAAACAAGATATAAAAGAAAAGGGAAGATCTAAAACATAAAAAATATACAAGTATACTAATTGATAATTACCAAGTACTATCACGCTTACCCACCTGAAGGTAAATGCATTATCTGTTACCATTTGCAGTACACTCTCTGTTCTACTTCCTCACCATTTCATCAAGCATTTTATGCAATGTGTTGCCGTTCTTTTTAATTCGGACACATCGAATGACTTAACAAACACGAAGCTATTTGGAGAATAACCAAAAAGTTATAGTATCCTTTTTTAGCAGCGACATCACACCATCCATCGAATAAAATGAAACAACCATTCTTTCTTGAGCTCGTTCATCTTAGTTTGGGTGTCCTGCACCTCCTTCTTAACTCTTAGTTCATGCATGCTGGGTGGGCCTATATTCCATCCCAAGTTGTCCAACCGCTTAACCAGTTGCATTGAAAAGTAGACCACCTAGCCATCTCCCTACAAGTATTTCCCCTTAGGTCTATTTCATTAGTGGTTTACTGTAGGCCTCCTTTTTTGTTAGGAGTGAAGAACATATCCATAGGACCCTTCTGTCTTGGCTTTTGGAGATATTTTTGCAAGATCTTCTGTTTGCATTGCATTGTTGAATAATTTTGCATGTATACTCTACTCAAAGTGAACGCCCCGCTTGCGGGATGCGCATATACTGTATATATGTGTGGGCGCTAGGGGGGCAAAAATGGAAATGCACTAATTTTAACGTTATTTTACTAATTTCGTGAAAATAATGTTAAAAGAGGGGGATGGTTAATCATGCATCATGTGGTGGCGTTGATAGCCGAAAGACAAGGGAGTACATGCACTAATTGGCCTTTGTCTTAATTGCCGAGTGTTATGTGCCTTATGTCCAAGGTTTGATGCAAAACTACTATCGAGCCCGGGGTCTCACTGGAAGCAACCTCGCTATTCCTACGGGGTAGAGGTAAGGCTGTCTACATCTTACCCTCCTCAGACCCTACCTTAGCTTTGCTATTGATGAGATTTACTGAGTATGATGATGATGATGATGATGTTGTATCTCAATCTCATACGCCAACAAAGCTCTCGTCTGTTGACCCTACCTATATAAATTCCCAAGAGAAATCACTGTAACATAAAAGTGGATTATCAGCTTATGTGATGTCTAGGGGTGTGCATGGGTCGGTTTGGGTCGGTTTTGACCAAAAACCATAATCATAACCGCGATGTCGGTTATTGGATAACCATAACCATAACCGATCGGTTATGGTGGTTATGGTTATTCGGTTTTGATGGTTATAACGGGTCGGTTATGGGTGGTTAACCGTGTATTTAGCTTAGCTAAAAGTAGCTTAATTTTTTTTAACATGGAATAAATTGTTATTGCATATTTGTATATATTAGTAGATTACATAGTATTAAAAAAATATATATAATCTATAATATTAATACCCTGAAATTCAAATAAAGTGATATGATATATTCCATAAATTCAAATAAACATTTAACCAAAACCACAAAATGATATGAAAAACCAATAAGTACTAAAAATCTTCAGTCAAAAACATTAGATATTAAAAATATGGTGAAAAGTCCTAAATTCTACAAAGATTTATTACATGTCGGTTCGGTTCGGTTATGGTGGGTATGAAAAAAATGATAACCATAACCGACCCGCTACATTCGGTTTTCAAAAAAACCATTAACCGACCCACTGGTTTTTTATTTGGTTTGGTTTTTTCGGTTCGGTTTTGTCGGTTAATTCGGTTATGGTTCGGTTAATTCGGTTTTTTGCACACCCCTAGTGATGTCACAAGGCTGGTTATTTGTTATTCCAATATGATGATAGATTGAGTTAACGAGCATCTTGTTTGTTTGTTTGACTGCAGGACCAATTAGGAGATGTACTTCACTGGATCAGGCAAATAGTGGCCCTTGTATGCGGCTTACTGTGGGGTGCAATTCCTTTGGTCGGGGGTATCTGGCTTGTCACGTAAGTTAACTGTTTCCGTGTTGCGTAAGTTAACTCGTTTTGCATCGTGTTTTATTCATCTCATCGACTGTTTAATTCGGTTTCAGATTTCTGGTTATTTCTTCTGGCATCATCTATGGTTATTACGCAATCATACTCAAGGTTGATGAAGAAGAATTCGGTGGTCATGGACCTCTTCTTCAAGAGGGTCTTTTTGCTTCCGTCACGCTCTTTTTGGTACATCAATTTATTCCATTATTTGCCAGCGCGTATTTTATAAAAATAACCGACTTCTTACAACTTTTGTGTTTTTTTTTTCAGCTGGCTTGGACTCTTGTTTACAGCTTGGCACACTTTTAATGTATTCTAGTTCAGTCACATGAGGTGCAAAGCAAAAATCTGAAGTTTTGGTATTTCAAGTATTGAACTTTTAACATTTGACCTTTTCATAATTGTGCATTAGTTGGTGGATTAAACCTTTTAAACTAACCACCTTTTTTGATAATTATAAGCCGGACTTTGTTTTCTTTATCATTTTGTCTTAATGCAATGTTTTCGTAACCTGACCGTTCATCGAAATGGTCACCGGTCGACTAATCGGATTTCCATATTTGATTAAAAAACCGGATGATTTCATAAATAATTTGAAAATTCAAGCCATACACCAAATATGAAACTGTTTTACGTCTTGATTTAGATGTACAATTAGTAAAATATGAAGATTATGAAATCCGGTAGAATCACAACCGGTCCAGTTCAATCAGTAACCAGACGGTTCAAAATCACTCAACCGGGTCGGTTATGTATCCGGTTTTGGTGCTAAAATTCACCAGTAATCTCCACACGAACAACGACCGTTCTTGAAATGATGAAACCGGCTCCTGTCTCTAATCACAATTTCCCTTTCAAAAGTCTCGGAAACTAGCTTCATCACAGCATGACAATCGCCACAAATCCTTAGATTCTTCACTACTCGTATAACGGTTCCTTTAGTAGTAGCGATAAGACCAAAAGCAACCGCCATCTTCTCGCTATGATACAACAACGCCTTATCTTTCTCTTCATCTTCAACGTCAAAAAACACCTCGTTTCGGCTTGCAACATGTCCCGCTAACCTTAAACGACTCAAAATCTCATCGATCATCTCATGAATCTCCTTCAATCTTGGATGAACCTTGTCCTCGGCTCCAAACTCATGGATCTCGCCATTAACCTCGATCGAACTACACCCACGCAACTTATCAACCCCTTTTGTTCTCATCAATTGTCGTGTTCTCGCCACGTCATCCCACCTTCCTGCATTTGCATATATGTTGGACATCATAGTAAGATAACCCCCATCTTCATGCTCAAGCTCATTCAAGTGTTCGATAGCTGTTTCGGCTAACTCGACGTTCTTGTGAAGCTTGCATGCACCGAGAAGTGCACCCCAGACCCCTGTGTGTGGCTCCATCGGCATACTTTGAATTAACTCATACGCTTCGTCAAGTAAACCCGCCCGCCCGAGAAGATCAACCATACAGCCGTAATGCTCGACTTTAGGTGCCAAACCAAGATCTTTAACCATACTATTAAACAGTTCCCGACCCTCGTTCACAAATCCCGCATGAACACATGCACATAGAACACCAAGAATGGTGACTTCATTTGGCATGACGGATCCCGATTTCATACGCGTGAACAACTTTAAAGTCTTCTTACTTTGACCGTTCATCGAGAATCCCATAATCATAGCATTCCAAGCAACAACATCAGGGTTTTGCAACTTATTAAACACATAATCAGCACTTTCCAAGTCTCCACATTTCGAATACATATCCACCAAACCCGTCGCAACCACAACGTTTAACCCACGATTGTTCCTATCAATATACGAATGCAACCATCTCCCTGTATCTAAAGCACCAACTTGAGCACACGCAGACAAAAGACTTACCAACGTTATCTCATTCGGGCTTATGTTTTCACTCAACATTTGTTGGAAACAGTTCATAGCTTCTTTGATTCGGTTGTCCCGAACTAGCCCACCGATGACAGTGTTCCAAGATACCAAATCTTTCGCGGGCATATCATGAAAAAAGTTAATCATCATGTCTACTTCACCATGTCTAGCATATCCACCTAAAACCGTATTGTACATCAACAAATCCTTAACAGGAGCTAACGTGAAAAGCTCGTACGCATTTTGAACATCACCGGCTTTAACATACTGAAATATCATAATATTCCAAACCACAAGATCTTTACCAGGCATTTCATCAAACACTTTACGCGCAGCCTCCAAGTCACTGCATTTATCGACACACGAAGACAACAAAACAGTCCAAGCAACCTTATCTTTCACCGGCAATTCATCAAACACACGGCGCGCAGCATTCGCATCACCAAAACCACCGTAGAACTCAATCAAACTCGTACCGATGAACATATCCAACTCGAGCCCGACTTTAAACAACAACCCATGAACACATTTCCCTCTAACATGCTCAGACAACTCGGTACAAGCCCGAATCACAAACGGGTACGTAAAACAATCCGGGCCAACGCGTTCACTCCACATACGATCATAAAAATCCATTACCTTTCTGGGTTCATGGTTTTGTTGGAATCCTCTAATCAGGGTGTTCCAGACAAATGAATTTGGTTCAGGCATTTGGTCGAACATTTGGTGTGCATAGTTCATGAGGCCCAAATTGGCACAACTGGTGATGAAGTTTCCGACGGCGTAACTGCTCCGGTGAAGGGCTGTTCGGAGGAGGATGACGTGGATTGATCGGAGATGTTTGGGGCATTTGATTGATTGAGGGGTTTTTAAGAGTGATAAAGCTAGCTGCTTTTGTTGGGTTTGTGGTTCTGTCATTGTTTTGAAGAAACCCATCCATTGATTGTTATTGATTGTGAAGTGTGAGGGTTAGAGAGGGAAATCAATGTTTTAAATACCGGTTCGAACCGGTCGTTATACCGGCTACTATTTATTGTCCCGGTACGAATGAGCCTGGTATAAATAGGGTTTTGATATAGTCTTCGAATCGCTGATATATCTAGTTATACTGGTTTATACCGGCTTACCGGTTTAATCCCATGTTAAAATTTTGAGTTTAATAGTGAATTTCATCTTTCATGTGATCGTGATTCAACACTCCAATACCATAAATCTATTATAGACTTTTATTTAATAAGACGTTGAAAAAAATGATTTTTGATTATGGAATCATGTAGTTTTGGATTATCATTTAGATGAAATTGTATAATGGAATTATTGGGTAAAACCGTTTCTAAGCCTAATCTGGTACGATTAAAAAACCGGTTTTTAAAACATCGAAGGAAATAGATTTGAATGATTTGTTATAAAAGTCTTTAATCTAAAGAAATTGAAATCTATACTATATAATAAAAGAAACCACTTTGGGGACACATGTCGCTTTATGAGGTGGTCTCAGTTAAAATTTGTAAAAGAGATTTGATGATAAAGATAAGTGATAACCATATATTAATTATTAAAATTAAAAGATTTTGATGATAAGAATAAGGATAACTGATAACCACATATTAATTAATAAAATTAAAAACTATATATTAACGTTTTTATAAAAGTTTATAATCTTTATCTTTATTTACTATGTAATAACCCACGGGTAATGAAAATAAAAAAAATAACAATTTTTTTTCTTTTACTTTTTCCGTTTATTAATACTATTTAATTTAAAATTTCATCAATTTAACTACGTGTAAAACTTAAGTTTCTAACCTATTAATAAATAATAAATAAAAAAATAAAGTAAAATGTTAATTTGTGTAATAAACAAGTTTCTAACATAATAATAAATAAATAAATAAACAAAGTAAAATGTTATAATACATCAAAGTTCATTTTTTTTCAAAAACATTTCTTGACGACCATATATGTAACCGATTATATTATATTTAATCAACACGTGTAATACACGTTTTTAAAGATGTAACTTTTTTATTATCTATAATAGGGAAAATGTCACGGAATAGTAACCAAGTTTTAAAAGTGTTATAATTAGATCATTCGTATCGTTTTTATCCCAGTTAGATAACTTAACATTCAAATCGAGTCAGGTCCTTTTTTTCATGTGTCAAAAAAATGAAACATAAGATGTTGGGTCGAATTATTTTGATATATGAAATTATATTTATTAAAAATAAAAACATTTTAATTATATGGAAAATTAAAAAAATAAGTTACAATCCACGTCACTCGAGTTAGCATCAAATAAAAGGGAAAAAAAGAAATAAAAATCCAATATGAAATGGATAAAAATACCCTTAATTTTAATGAAAAATGAATGTTGAGTGACCTAACTGAAACACTTTTAAAACTTGGTTACTATTCTACAAAGTTACCCCTCTATAATATATAAAGTTATATTTATTCAACCCGTGTAATACACGGGTTATAACCTAGTTTATCCAATAAAAGAGAGCTTGTAATGCGTTTGCGTAACAAAACAATTAATTTCTATCACCACAACCACCACCTATTGCATGTTTGGGATTCCTTTTAAAAAGGATTTTTGAGGCTTTTTTGACTTATTAACTTCTGAAAAGTTAGAAGGAATACCAAACATCTTCTGAAAAAGAACTTTTTTGATTAAAAGGAATTCCAAACACCCCTTGAAAAGTTCTTTTATGCCTTAAAAAAGGAGAAGTTGATAAGTAAGAAATTCTTACTTATTACTTTTGAAAAGAACTTTTGGATCAAAAGGAATCCCAAACACCCCCCTATTTTAGTTGTGACGCCGCCACTTAGTGATGTGAGAACGGTGAATGATCAAATATTCCAATTCCCTTGGTTGGATTCCTTCACAATTTGCAACCCGGATTTAATACATTTCATGAGCGTGTTTAAAGTTATATTTTCATTTGTATGGTACATCATAAGTTGTAAAACACATAATAATTTGGATACTAGTGTGAGGTTCATTGGGAACACTTTAGGCTTTAGGGTTTAGCTTTAGGCTTTAGGGTTTAGAGTTTAGCTTAAGGTTTAGCCTTTAGGGTTTAGCTTTTAGGGTTTATTGTTTAGATTTTACGGTTTAGCTTAGGTTTTAGCCTTATTTTTTAGCTTTAGGGTTTAGAGTTTAGGAGTTAGGATTTAGGGTTTAGGGTTAAGAGATCTTAGTTAGGGTTCGACGAGCCGGTTCCAACGCCGCTGGAATGAGTCCAATCGGAGTTCGTTTGAGTCGGTTCCCCGCTGTTCCCCACTTTTTTAGTGTTCCCCAATGAACCTTCCCCTTGGATACTAAGCTTTAAAAATTCAAATACATGGATATTTTTCTTTCATATCTAACGAACATACCCAGTTGAATAGAAGCTAAAGACAATGGTTCTAACATTATGGTATATATAAAAAAGGTTGAAAGATATTGTCCATACGAGGTTTATGGTATGCTCTATTAGGTTGTTTTATTTAATGCATACCAGGTTCGAGGTTAAATTATGTTACAAGAGAAGACAATACCCTACTTTTTTTGTGTCTATGGGTTGCAACCAGGTATGACTTTTGTCAACAAGAAACACGATATTGGGCCCCTAATTAATAATTAGAAGTGCCCCAACTGATCTCTTTTTTCAACATCCATTGTGAACCCAAAAGCCCAAACCCTTCACATATTAAACCCAACACTTTGATGAATTGGGCCGATATAGTCAGTTTAGGCAGTAATTGGATCAGGGCAATGATGATAGACTCATGACTTTGATCATTTTTTTTGGCAACAAGGTTAGGCTAGTGGTTCATGGGCTAGTGTGTGATATGATGATTGCATGCTAAGAAGAGAAAATATGGTGAAGAGGATGATAGTGAAGATAACAATGTAGATGAAGTATTATCAGAGATGAAGGCATTAGGTTAAATAGACATGGAAGTTGAATGGGTGGGTCAAATAGAGAATCATAGAGACGGTGAGTTGAACGTTTGAAGAAGAAGCATCGATCCTTGATGATTTTGATAGTTTGAAACTTGGTGTGTGGTTCCAACGTATAGATGTTTTAGAAGTAGGTGGTTCAAGTGTGAGTGTGACGAATATAGTTGGGTCAAATGCTCGTGGGTCAAACACAAGCAAGGGCGGACCCAAGCTTTGGCTTGGGTGGGCCGGCGCCCCCCTTGATTTTTTTTTAATTGTACTTTCGAGGTAAAAATCCCGGCTGCACCCCTTGAAAATTTGGTTGAACCCTTTGTTCGCACCCCAAGAAAATAATTTCTAGGTCCACCACTGAACACAAGTGTGACAAATGTGTATGGATTAAGCATGTGTTGCTACAATTGGTATCTAGATGACTCCAAAAAGCATTGTATGAAAAGGTAGAACAATGAGTTGGGTAACAATAGTCTCAAATATATCGTCTACTCATATTGGGATCTTTAATCCGGGTTGCATAAAGCAACATCTGTCAAGTCTCGCCACCGAGGGAAGAATTTTTTCCTCTGTGACTCGATTTCAGCTTGAGAATTAATAAATATAAGTGAGAGAATAATCGAACATTAATGGGGGTAATGAATTGAGTAGCTAGTTTGGACATAGTTCGTCCCATCTATTAGCAATGAGGGAGAGAGAAGAAAATTTTCCTCTGAGAGTCGATTTCAGCTTGAGAATTAATAAATATAATTAAGAGAATAATCGAACATCGATGGGGGTTATGAATTTGAGTATCCAATGTGGGCATAGCTCATCCCATCTATTAGCGCGCGCATACACTAATGAAATACAAAGTGGATATAACCCGAAAAGCAATCTCGTACTCTTTGACCTTCAAATTCTCATACTTTTTTTAAGTGTAGATTACTTTGCCATATGGCATTATTTAAAAAAAAAAAGATTACACCATAAAATTGAACATTTTTCTTCTCTGATTCGTATATAGTGTTTTTTTTTCAGTATTATATAATTGTGTTGTTTTACCATTATATCGGAAAATTGTGTTGGTTTACCATTTATAATTGTGTCGCTTACCATTATAATTGTGTCCGTACCATTATAATAGTGAAACAACACAATGTTCGCTATTATGGTAAACCAACACATTTATATGGTAAAATAGTACAAGTGTGCACAATGTGTAATGAAAAAAAAATGTCTTTTTTAATTCAGCAATACTATATTTTATTTAAAGATAATAAAAAGTCCGATTAAATGGTGTTATAGTAGTTAACGTTATCTGTTTTATTGTTATTATCTTAGTTTGTCAGATCTTAAAAGTTGTATGTACTATATCCGCTAGTGGAACCTTTTTCTCCCCCATGTCAACGACTCATTTGCCTTCAGGGTCCTTTCTACCATTGGTGGGATCTAATAATGAGTGCGTTGTACGTTTAGTATTGTCACATCAATTTTCATTGTACCTTTTATCTATACAGTTGTTTACGCGATTATAAGGTTGTCGTGGTACGAAATCCATACATTCTCATCTTACGCCCGGCCCCCTAATTAAAACACGGTGGTTCGACTAGATCTTCAATAATAAGGACATAATAGTCCAAACAAGGTGGTCCATATGGGGGCCATATATGAGTTATTTCTTCCATGTGCATACGACGTTTCTTACAAAAGAAGTCGATGATGAAACCATTGTTCCAAGCATAGATGTTCCTGTTAAGTCTCTAGAAGATCAATTGCTACATTTGTAAAAGGCATTTTACTTTGTTAATTTATACTTATTATAGTATAGGGGAAGGTTCATTTGAGAAAAAATTTAATGTGAGAAGAAAGAGAAGAAAGGGTATAATGGTAAGACATTAAATAGTTTATAACTCCCCCCATTAATTATGTTATCTCTCATCAATAAAGAAAAAAAATATATTTTATCCTACACATTTCAAAATTTATCCTACATATATCTTACACTTACTGAAATTTACCCTACGCATATCTAAATTTATCATACACATTTAAGAATTTATCCTACATATACTAACATTTATCCTACACATGTCAAAAATTGTCTTTCACCCTAAATTATTTTATCTTGAAAGAGTATATTTAACAAGAAGTTACAAGTTTAATTAGTTAGTTAATTAATTAAAATTAGAAATTTACCTATATGCCCTTATTAATAATATTAAATACACATATTGAATAAAGTAAAATGGAGCATTTCTATTGGTTTAAAACTTATTCTTTTTATTCTTATAAAATTTTTCTTCTCATTTGAACTCTCCACTTATAGTATAATCCTATATACATTTATAAATCATGTGTTTATGCGGTTGTAAATGCTTTTTTTTTTTAATTTTTTTTCTTGATTTATATAGGTTTTCATTCATTTGTGGTATCTAGCAAAAACATGATGAGTTTGATCTCCAAAGTGAGTTTTTTTTTTAACAAACAAAGGCATCTCATAAAACACCAATAAAAACCTCGAACCAACTAAGTGCTAGCGGAGGCCATGCTTACACTAATATAACGAAAATTGACTAGAAAAGGTTTACGTCAAATTTTAACCACTCATCAAAAGTCATCGTCTTCCATCTCACCCGATGTTTAAGCCAAAGGAAGTTCGTTTCCTGGATTTAAACAATGATCTACTGATTCCTAATTACTGCCACAGTTCGGGCATGAGGTGTTGTTACCCAGAACGCCTCTAGAAATTTAATCAAGTCTTTAAATTTAAAATTCTAGTTAATTACAACAAGTGTTACCTTTAATTATAGTTATTTGATTCAAACAATATCCAAATAACAAATTTAAAAATCAAAGTATTAACACAATGAAATGAGTAAACAGAGTTTTCATTGTCAATAGTGGTAAACAACTCCTCGATTTAAAGTTGTTACTTAATCTTTAAATAAAGGGATTCCTAGGTTATATCTCTCTTTTAAAACATATACAATAATATTTATTCGATAAAACTATAATATTCAATATGTTTATTTTCATCAAATATCAAACTTATGTTAGCTCAAGGGTGGAGATAGTGTGCAAGCAGGGGTAGTCTATGTTATCTCTAAAAATACTCCTAAACTCTGTCTACATAGTGTAATATTATTTTTGTTTAATATAAAAATACCTCTGATCTCCAAAAAAAAACAGTGTAATATTTTTTTTAGTTTTGTACAAAAATACCCCTGATTAACATTTTTTTAATATCTCTGAATTTGTAGGATAGATCGACCGGTGTGTTAGCTTATACCATTGTTGTTCATCTCTCTTCAAATAAGTTGTCGGATATAATCTAAATTTTGAAGTGGTGGGGGTTTGATTTTGGCATATATTTTGGCTTTTGTGATGGATGATGCTAGAAATTTAATTGTTATACTTATAATATGGAGAAGTCATTATCGTAAAGAAGGATAAGAATAATATGGTGGTCGTTTTATAGGTTGAATATGTATAGATCTAGGAAAAAGGGATTTTAGATTTTGGGTAGTAAATTAAATGTTATATGAAGAAAAAACACCATTGTTACGTTTTATAGGTTGAATATGTATAGATCTAGGCAAAAAAGATCTAGGAAAAAAAGATTTTAGATTTTGGGTAGTAAATTAAATGTTATATGAAGAAAAAACGCCATTGTTACGTTTTAAGGTTCATAATATTTTTTTTTCCTACCCTTTTTATGTATGATGATGATGTGAATGTGGCACATTTGCGTGAATGCGTAGTACAAGAAATGTTACTAATCGGTTAGCGAAACACTATAGTTGAGTAAAAGCTTTGTCCATGCGAAAGGTGGCATTTCACGTGGAGACATTTCGTGCAAAAAGCTTACCATTTCGCATGGTATGTAGTGCGAAAAGTTGATAAAGTTTTATGTGGATCTTTGACCAATTGACTAGTGTTCAGATTATACGTTGTAATCAGTGAAGCAGCAAACTCCTATGTGAGTTCTAGATGCCTTTTTTTTACAGTTTTTAGCTGATATGCATGCTAACCTGTGCGTTCATGATTGGAACCATCTGTTATGACCGTTAGATGTTAGACGCTTATGTTGGATGTTACATATTCGTAACTGACGTTATATGATTGACGTAAAATGCTAAATTATTGATGATTAAGATTAACTGTTGATGTCTAGCATTTGTTACTATAGTTATTGATATATAATATTTATTATTGGAATCGTATTGATGAACTATGTGAGCGTGATATCGTAACAAGTATTGATAATTGATGAAGTATCATGTCGGTATAAAGTTGCTTGACTTTGTGACAAGAAGTTGATGGTGAAGTTTGTTTCACAAATTGATGTTTATGATGTTTATATTACAATTAAATTTGACGTGCATGATTGATGTAAAATATATAGGGTAAATTAAACTTTTCGTTCTTTATGTTTGTATCGAATTACAATGAATGACCTTTAGCTTCAATAGTTACAGTCACAATCCTTTATTTGGAAAACTTGTTACATTTTTTGTCCTTTAGCACTAACCGGGTTAAAAATTTAAGTTAAGTTTGGTCATGTGCAAGACGCATGAGGGTAGGTTTGTACTTTTACTCATTTATTTACACATAAAACCCTATTATCTCTTCTCTCGGCCATCTTTCTCCTTTCTTTCTCACTTCAACGAACCTCCACCATTCAGAGGCAAATGTCTGAACCATTTAAACAGTCCGACCGGGGAGAACAGGTCATTATTCAAATAGCTACTCGCGAGACAAGTAATCTAAATCATTAAATACTGAACCAATAAAAAGATCTGAATCATTAAGAGTTTCGCTATGGGCTAAACAAATAGCTTGTAACTCTGTTGTAAGAAATATATATATATTTTTTTGCAAATGTTTTTCCTCTAGGTGGGCCTAAAGCCCTCTTCATTGCATGTTTACATTTCCCATCGTCTTTTATTGGTGTAGGATACTAATAATTAATTCTGCCTTTAATTTGAAGCAAGAGTGTGTTTTCTAGTTGGGGTATATTGTATTATAAAGACATTTAACCCCTTGTAGCATGAGAAAGCAAAGGCCATCATTCTAGGATTATAAAAATATTCCTCATTTATAGGAGGGGTAGAAATGTAAATTTCCATTAATGCCTTAAGAACAAAGATCATATCATTTATGGGCAGTTGGTTCCTCATGCCTGGTTTAAACAACAATCATTGCAAGCCAATCTCATAGCTTGAGTAGAGAGTCGTTATGATATGTTTGATTTAATTTATATATTTTAACACCTACCAAACTAATTACTAAATAATATTAAATAAGACCTACCAAATTAATTGTTAATTTAACTACTGGGTTTATTAGTGCTTCGTAGCGGGCTTTCGGTCGATATCAGTAGCGGTTCGATTCGATATGGTATCGGCACATTGGAGAAGCAACCAAAAAAGATACACCCAAGAGAATATCAACACGTGTTTTACATCGATCGAAATCATAAAAACGAGTACCGGTAATGGTACCGGTATTGTTCGGCTGGTATCGATTCAGTTCGTCACGATACCTATAGCGAAAACTCTTCCTTCGTGAGAAAACTCTATGAGACAATTGATAGCGAGAGTGAGCTAGAGATGTATACTTATATCGAATATTAAGAACTACACAATGCACTTATACACACATGTACAAAACAAGTAGAACATTAGGAGAACGAAATAAACGGTTGTATCTTTTACTTGTTTATATTTGTAGTCCTTGAATTACGTTCCAACAGACAAAGATTAACATCCTCCTCCACCTATACCTTGTTTACAACGTTTTAAAGAACAAAGTTATAAAGAAACATACGAGGGAGGGGTGATATATACATTTGGCATGTATGTATTTGGACTTTGGAATGTGAAAAACTTAAATAAAATGAAGAAAAAAAAAGGAAAGGTGACGCGTGAGGCTCGAGAAGTGCGTGGGCGCGAGTGATGTCCCCCCCTCATACGTGATGGTGCCGGTGATCACGGTCATAAAGAGGGTCCCGTCCCGTCTCTTTCTTTACCTATATTTTTCATTTTATTATTATTTGCAAAAGTAACCAAGGGGGTATTTGACTATTTGGTAGGTCTATGTTTTAATTTTTTCTTGTCTAAATAAAAGAAGGGCCAAGAAAATATGATTAATGTTCTATTCTTTAGGTTGGAGGGTGTGGTATAAAGTCTCTACAGATTTTATCATGCAGCATCAGTGTTATGTCACATAGTGAGTTTTAAAGTTTCCTCTTTTAACTTGAATGGAATGGTTTAAAGCCCCTTTAAATTCCTATGTTAAAAAAATAAATAATAATGTGGAGAGGTTTTATTGGTTGAAAAAACGGACCCCACCTTCAAAGCCATTTTCTGGCGTTAGCGTGCTGGCGGAGGGGGGATAGCACCCCCTCCATGGCGGTCGGGGGTGGCTGATAGCGCCTCAGGACGCTATAGTTGTCTAGGTGACAGGGTGGTGCTAAGCCAGACCCTGTGGCTATTTGACTATTTCGTAGGTATATGTTTTTAATTAAAAAAATAAAGAATAAAATGTTCTCTGAGTTTAGACCTTTTGTCATTTCGATTCAAAAATGAAACCTTCAAGTCTCTGAGATTTCATTTTCATTGTCATTTTTTATCCAATTGACAAACTGTGTTATTATTTTTTGTTAACTTCTTCATTTTTTTGTCGTTTTCCTCATTTAATTAAAATATATTATGATATAAAATAATAATTATGCCCTTCACTTAAATGAGAAAGACGACAAAAAAAGAAGTTAACAGAAAATTCTAACTCAGTTTGTCATTTGGATGAAAATGACATCAAAAATAAAACCTCAAAGACCTGGATACAAAAGTTTTTATTTTTTGACTAAAATGACAAAAGTGTCCTAAACGCAAGAATCATTTTGAAATTTTATTGAAAAATAAAAGAATGAATAAGAATATAT
Organism: Helianthus annuus; assembly: GCF_002127325.2. Taxonomy (NCBI): domain Eukaryota; kingdom Viridiplantae; phylum Streptophyta; class Magnoliopsida; order Asterales; family Asteraceae; genus Helianthus; species Helianthus annuus. The sequence continues at coordinate 163,888,367 of NC_035440.2, read as the reverse complement.
GATTAATGTTCTACGGAAATTTAACTACCAACTGGTATATATAATTAAATGCTCGCCAAAAAGATAACATCTTTCGCGTAAAAGAGATGCAAATAATGTCACAATTGGAGACCACATGGATGGAGGGTGTTCAAAACTATCCGTATCCAAAAATTCGATCCGAATTATCTGATATCCGAATCCAAAATATCCGAAATTCGTATATTCGAAATTTCGGATATCCGAATTTTCGAATTCGGATAGTGATTTTAAAAAATTTCGGATATCCGAAATATTCGAAAATTTAATTTTTATTTTTTTTTTCGGATATCCGAATATCCGAAAATATCCGAAAAATATTCGGAATACCCGAAAAAATATCCGAAATATCCGAAATTTTATATTTGGATTTCCGAAACTATCAGAAATATCCGTTTCCAAATATAAAATAATAAAATAATAAAAATTAAATAAAAAATGGATATTCGGATATCCGATTCACTATCCGATTGGATATCCGAAATTTCGGATACGGATTCGGATAGTGAAATCTGGTATCCGAATTTTCGGATATCTGGTTTTGAACACCCCTAATCGCTATAGATAGTGCCAGTTCTCTCCTTGGAATATGACGGACGGATTAATTGGTGTAATTTCAATTTTTTAAACTTTCTATGTTGGTGTAATGTAAAGTGTGTTTCAAAATAAAAAGTTAATTAGTTAACTCTCTGCCACTTACTATATCAGAATGTTATGTTGCTATAAGGCCTTTGGGTATACTTTAACTTATCTTAACTTCATTTAAGAGCCACATCAACATTTCTTCTCCATTTTACTCTACCTCACTTCAAGGAAATAGTTTAACCCCATTAACTTCATCTAACCTTATCTTTTAGGCCTTTGAGTATGCTTTAACTTATCTTAACTCCACTTAAGTGCCACATCAACCTTTCTTCCCCCAAATCATTTTACACCACTTCAACCTAAGTACCCCATCAACCTTTCTTCCCCATTTCATTTTACACCACTTCAAGGAAATGGTTTACCCCATTAACTTTATCTAACCCCATTTTTAATGGTTTTTGGTTAAAAAATTAAAAGAATAATTAATTCAGTTTTTAACATCCGGTTAACATGTTAACGTACAACCCATTTAATGCCCCTTAACACAAGGAGGGAATGGTTTGCAATTGTGACAACCGGTAATTAACGCCTCTTAATTACGTGATTAACAAACATTCAAGGCGATAATAATTAGTGTTTAAGGCACAAGTTAACTTAATTAGCATATTGGAATGCCTAGGATCGCCTACTCGACTTTACAGTACACGAATAATGATCTGCGGAGAAACTGCGTGATGATAAACGATAACGAACTGGTGCCATAAAAAAAAATACTGACAAGGCAGACAAATACGAATTTTTCTATGAGTATTTTATACTCATAAATTTAGTTTTTCGAAATTGTTGTACTTTCGAAACATCACAGACGCATAACAATCGAAAAACGCGACTTTGACTGTGATCGACGAACAAACACGACAAATGACAACCGACCGCATTTTATGTGTTTTTAATACTAAAATCTTATTTTAGGATGTTACAAAACGTTCGGGTTTTGAAAACGGTTTCGTGAGAAAGATTGGGCCACTCAAATCACGGGATTGGGCTTGTGGGCCTTGGGCCCAAGCCCATTTAATCTACACTTAACCTAAGTATTTAAGAAGAAGTGTAGCCCTAATCCTCATTTTCATCAGCCGACACTCTCCCATCTTATTTGTTCTCTGCATATCTCTTATCCAAGAAGACACACACTCAAATGAAATCAAAACTCTCCATCTTAACTCCTTCTATCTCTCGATTACATACAAACAAAACAACACACAGCCCTCAATTTCATAATCAGGTGCTCACAAACACCCCCTCCCCTCTCCCTGTTCGATGTCGGACCGGTAATACACCGGCCGATGGCGGTTGTTCCAACCGGCGACACTCACCTGTAAACACCCCTCCCCCCTTTTCGATTGACAAAACGGAGCACCACCACCACCGTCCGGTGGTGGTGCGGCGGCTACGAGCAGAAGAGAGAGATGAGATAGAGAGAGAGACCGAGGAAATAGAGAGAGAGAGAGACAACAGAGGTTGATGACGGCGGCAGCGCCGCCGTACACGACGGCAAGTGGTTCGACGACGACGGCAATGGCGGTGATTTTGTCGGGTCAGGCTTGCTCAACATCAGAGGGGTTTTGTTCGTTTCCGTTTCAGTTCGTGAACCAGGTTTTGTTTCGGGTCACCTCCAGATTCATTGTGATCTGAGTATGCTTCGGTTTGAGTTGTAAGAAAACATGTTTTGGTTTGGGTTTCATGGAAGTCTTGCGTCAGTTTTGGGTTCGGGTCTCAGTTGTTTTGGTGTTGGATTCACGATAGTGAAGGTGATCTCGGGTCACGGTTCATTTTAGCGGGTCGGGTTTCAGTTTCAGCTTAATCTCAGATGTTAGTTCGAGTTTCGGTTCACTTCAGGTTTGCTTCGGGCTCGGTCAGATTTCATTTTCGGGTGATTTGGGTTCGCGACACAGTCGGTTTTAGTCAAACCTAGTCAACATCAGATTCGACTCGGTCAACACCGAGCCAACTCAGTCAACGCTGGTCAACTCGGGTCAACAGTCAACTTGGTCAGCCGGTCGAAACCAGTCAACACACGACGCGGTAAAGTTTAACGACGCGAGATTTATATAGATTTTTATAGTTCTCGATTTTTATACAACGCGAAACCGAGCTCGACCGAATCGATTAGTAATTAGTTACGTTTTATTTTGTCGTATTTCGTAAAATTTTAGCATATAGTGTTTGAAGTGATTGAATTATTGTTGAGTTTTGATAAAATACGACAACTTTCATTTGTCGGGTTATTCCAAAAACAGAGAAAACTCTGTCCGTTTCTCGTAAAAATCCGAAACTAGAAACGTATTTTTATTCCAAAAACGACATGCATTTATGGTCTAAAAACGACGCCTTTTCGAATTTCGAGTTCTTTATATAAAATAAATATAAATATATTTTATTTGACAACGTCCTACGAGTTACAAAACGAGTTATAAGTTGACGAAACCCGACACTTATTTAACATAAGCATAAGGTTTATAGGTGTTTCGAATGGCAACTTTAAACTCTCTTACGCACTAAATGTAGTTTTCATATTTATTTCAAAACGTTTAGTATTCGGAATCTTATAAAGTAAATATAGTTATTTATATTTGTTTTAATAATATAGAATCCGAATATTCTTATAAAACGAATACAATTGTTTATATTCATTTCCAACGTCGCTAATTCGCGCGACTTTACAAAATAAATAGAATCGTTATATTTATTACAAACGTCGTTGGTCCATATACTTTTATAAAATAAAAATAATGTTTTATTTTTATTCCAAACGCCAACGATTCGAATACATATATATATTTATTTGTTACATCTTACGAAAACTACAACGGTATATTACCGCACCACATACGACATTTCGGATACGTACCACTATTCACCTACGCTTTCTATTCGCAACGACTAACATGACTTCGTAAGTATATTTATATTTATATATATAAATATGTATTTTATAACACTCGAAAACTAAGTCGACTTCGTGACTTAGTTTTATCCCGGTTATAAACGGGATCAAGTAACAATAGTTTGGCTATTTCGAATCAAAATACTAACACCTTCCTTCGTAGAGTCGCTTCATTTACGACTCGGTAGAGCTCGGACACGTAGTTTAACTACGTTGTTTTATTAGAAACTGATAAGTTATTCCCTGTTAGGGATGCTATAGTTGCACGCTAGCGAGTTCACATTCTTGGAATTACACTACGGATTCACGTTAAGCTAGCTTGCACAGGAATGTCAAGGTGAGTTCATAACCCCCACTTTTTACTGTTTTACATTTTTTTATAAATGTTTTCGGGGGTGGAAAGACATGCAAGTTTTTGCAAAAGAAAACACTAATTCGATGAACGAAAACACATATTTATAAACTATGTTGCGAATGGATTTCAACGAACTCTAAAAGTTTACGAACGAATTATATTAAACAAACGCGTATTTTCACAAAACGTGCATGATTTTTATGACTAGTGACGAGAATGTCCTAGTTACAACAACGGAACTGGGTTGGCCTGCGTACGAAAAACGAGACAACTCAGTGAGATCATGTCCCCCTTTTCTTTCAACGTTTCGGTTTACAACTTCAGGGGGGGAAATACATGTCAAACTTAGGTATGATTAAGTTATGGAATGAACTCTTAGATCATGTGAGCATAGGCTGTAACTGAGGTGCCATTAATCCTTTTGAGGACCAAGGAACAAAGGTTAGATCTAATGGGTACGGGCGAGCCCCACTCACGGTCCATGGGTGACCACTTAGAGTGCTGTTGTGTCCAGCGTCGAGAGTTCGACACTTAAATTGCCTACGCGGGTTGAGTACCTCCTATGTCGTCGCATATATTAATGTCCTCGCGAAACATTAATGATCAACATGTTCATAGACGCTTTACATACCAACTTACAACACTATAACTTTCAAATGTTTTCAATATTCATTTGACGCCAACTCATAATACATGTATTTACAAACTTTGATAATGTTTTCAACTTATGTACAAGTAAGAGGACGAGTTGGTCCTGCTTACAAAGACTCTCGTGGGCTAGACTCACAACTTTCATATATCATGCCGAGAAAATGATTTTACTATGCTTTCTCAACAACTTTTAAACCGGTTATCAAAAAGATTTATTTTAAATCTTTTCAAAACAAACTATGAACTCGCTTAACTTTATGTTGACTTTTTCGCATGTTCTTTCTCAGGTTGCATTTTTCAAAACTACGGAACGGTTGGAATAGGAGAACCCATGGGATTTCGAGTACTTAGCGGGCGTTCAGTGTTTAGAAGTCTTAGCTTTTTGCTTCCGTTGTGCAATGAAGATACCGGTCCAGTCACGTCGGCTCTGATTTTTCGGGGTGTGACAGATTGGTATCAGAGCTATAGGTTTCAGCGAATTAGGTTTCTGTAGAGATACCTAGGCTTTAACCTCACTTTTCCTGGGAACTTAGATTGTTAAGTCTTTGAGTACATACAGTACGCCTAGGACTCGAATATGGGTTCCAACCGTTGCCAAAAACAATGAGTCCACAATTTTGGTTTTAAACATACACAAGTGTTGTGTTGATACACGGTTTATGAAACAAATTCATACATTAAGCAAAACTTTGAGAGTTTTGAATAACATGCATTTAAGACCTTTGGAAACCTATGTCGAAACTCATTAAAGGTCCTCACTTGGAAACCGTGACTAACAACTCGGGCAAAAGCCATTATATTATGTCGTCTATGCTATCTTACTTACCTGAGCAGGTAACCTATGTGGAATGAAACGCTATTGCGCAACTATACGTGAAACATAAACTATACGTCAGCGAATGTCGAAGTACATCACACACGATTTTCGAGGCAAGGCCTTGGGGAAAACAAACTTGGGCACGACAACAATGATGTTAATTCTGTCAGCGAGAGAATTACTGATCGAAATGCGGCAAATTACCACGTGATCCTGCAAATGACACCAATCACGCTGAAGTATGTTTAACTGGGATTTCACAACAATCTATACTTACTCTGAAGAGACTCACAATGGTTGGCGCTGCAAAGGAAGTCACACGTCTTCGCATTCCTCCTATTTCATTTACGGCGGATATGCCATGTTCGACATTCCATGGTAATGTCATCTAACAACCGACCCTCACACGAAGTTCCAGGTAATGTCCTTAAACTTCTTTTGTTGAAAATCTGACTTTTGCATATAGCGAGTAGACTTTCATATTTCTACTCCCCCTAATAATCCTTGCACCAGGAAAAATTTATTTCATAATAGCGAATACTCATTGCTTCATTCTTGACGAATTCATATGTTACACATGCGTCGTTTGTTAAGCATGTGGCTTCACTTGAAATTGTTGCTTTATCAAGTTCAAATATTATTTCGCTATCTTCACTCCTTGCATGGTGATCTAGCTAAACCACATTATTGCATAATGTTGACTCTTTGATATCGAGTCAATGAAACTCGTTGAAACTCCTTTCTTTTCAAGCTACATACATGGTTTTTCGTTGTAACCATGGCAAAACTTTCTTGTTAACACATGCATTCATTGTTGGATTGTGACTAAACCAAGTTCAATTGTTGAACTTGCTCATAATATATATTCGACTCAAGATTCCATATGCTGGATTGAGGCCATCGTATTCGAAATAATCCCAACAAGCACTTCATTTGCTTTGAACCATAACATGCTTGTTTGGTCTTCGACTTCATTGAATCGTTTCTTTGATCACGATCACCTTGTGGTGGCGTATTTCACAAGTTTGAAGCTTGCGCTAATATCGTTTGCACACATCATGTACGGATTTAATTATTTATTTATTTGTTTGTTTATATTAAATCCACTTTGTTGGTTTATCATATTAAATCAATCTTAACACAATCGTGTGTTAAGATAATGGTACACAAGTTCATGTCATATTTCGGTGTGCCTCTTAACGGATCTTTCATCATCGAGCGGACATTTTGGTGATATTCATTGCTTTTCATCTTTACTCGAAGACATTGTTTATTTGTTTCGTTTTCAGTTGAAAATCCTACGAGATTTGTTTGAAATAAATATTTAGATTTACTCCGACGAACCTTTCATTTGACTTCAAACACGGTGAACTTGTTTGCTCACCGCTATTATTGAATTATTTCAATCACTACGACACCTTGTGGTGTCGGTATAAACTCGTAGCTTGGGCTAATCATGATCGAGTGTTTCATGCAAAACACATGTGATACTTGTTCGATCACCGCTATTATTGAATTGTTTCATTCACTACGACACCTTGTGGCGTCGGTATAAACTTGTAGCTTGCGCTAATCATGATCGATCGTTTCATGCAAAACTACGTACGCTCTTTGCTTGGCTAATCATTTAAATAGTCTTAATGCAACTATGTATTAAGACGATGATACACCAGGTTCGGTTGTATTTCATTTCAGTGTATCCTTGCAACTCGTTGATTTTATTCATTTAATGGTTCAGGAGTTGATAAATCTTTTTTATGATTCTTCTTATTTGAGTTTGTTGAATTCGAGTTTCACCTATACAACAACCAACGCTAGATTCCGTTGGTAGTAAATTCTATTGTTTCAAAAATTGATTTGCAGTTTGTGAACGTTCATTTGGAATTCCATGGGTTGAATTTTCCTCTTTTGTTGAAACCAGTAAACCTAGTCACATTGGTGATAGTATCACAACATCTCGTTCACATGACACTGATTTCTAGAACAAACTCAGTTAAACCGTTGGGTTCCTATTGATGCAAAATTTTCTTGCAATCACGTAATCTGAACAAGTCTTGATTCTATTACGCGGTCATTCACTTTGGTATTATTCGGACTTACCTGCGAACGACACAACTCTGAGGAGATAACATAGTCTAAATTTCGAGGACGAAATTTCTGCAACAGGGGGAGAATGTGACAACCGGTAATTAACGCCTCTTAATTACGTGATTAACAAACATTCAAGGCGATAATAATTAGTGTTTAAGGCACAAGTTAACTTAATTAGCATATTGGAATGCCTAGGATCGCCTACTCGACTTTACAGTACACGAATAATGATCTGCGGAGAAACTGCGTGATGATAAACGATAACGAACTGGTGCCATAAAAAAAAAATACTGACAAGGCAGACAAATACGAATTTTTCTATGAGTATTTTATACTCATAAATTTAGTTTTTCGAAATTGTTGTACTTTCGAAACATCACAGACGCATAACAATCGAAAAACGCGACTTTGACTGTGATCGACGAACAAACACGACAAATGACAACCGACCGCATTTTATGTGTTTTTAATACTAAAATCTTATTTTAGGATGTTACAAAACGTTCGGGTTTTGAAAACGGTTTCGTGAGAAAGATTGGGCCACTCAAATCACGGGATTGGGCTTGTGGGCCTTGGGCCCAAGCCCATTTAATCTACACTTAACCTAAGTATTTAAGAAGAAGTGTAGCCCTAATCCTCATTTTCATCAGCCGACACTCTCCCATCTTATTTGTTCTCTGCATATCTCTTATCCAAGAAGACACACACTCAAATGAAATCAAAACTCTCCATCTTAACTCCTTCTATCTCTCGATTACATACAAACAAAACAACACACAGCCCTCAATTTCATAATCAGGTGCTCACAAACACCCCCTCCCCTCTCCCTGTTCGATGTCGGACCGGTAATACACCGGCCGATGGCGGTTGTTCCAACCGGCGACACTCACCTGTAAACACCCCTCCCCCCTTTTCGATTGACAAAACGGAGCACCACCACCACCGTCCGGTGGTGGTGCGGCGGCTACGAGCAGAAGAGAGAGATGAGATAGAGAGAGAGACCGAGGAAATAGAGAGAGAGAGAGACAACAGAGGTTGATGACGGCGGCAGCGCCGCCGTACACGACGGCAAGTGGTTCGACGGCGACGGCAATGGCGGTGATTTTGTCGGGTCAGGCTTGCTCAACATCAGAGGGGTTTTGTTCGTTTCCGTTTCAGTTCGTGAACCAGGTTTTGTTTCGGGTCACCTCCAGATTCATTGTGATCTGAGTATGCTTCGGTTTGAGTTGTAAGAAAACATGTTTTGGTTTGGGTTTCATGGAAGTCTTGCGTCAGTTTTGGGTTCGGGTCTCAGTTGTTTTGGTGTTGGATTCACGATAGTGAAGGTGATCTCGGGTCACGGTTCATTTTAGCGGGTCGGGTTTCAGTTTCAGCTTAATCTCAGATGTTAGTTCGAGTTTCGGTTCACTTCAGGTTTGCTTCGGGCTCGGTCAGATTTCATTTTCGGGTGATTTGGGTTCGCGACACAGTCGGTTTTAGTCAAACCTAGTCAACATCAGATTCGACTCGGTCAACACCGAGCCAACTCAGTCAACGCTGGTCAACTCGGGTCAACAGTCAACTTGGTCAGCCGGTCGAAACCAGTCAACACACGACGCGGTAAAGTTTAACGACGCGAGATTTATATAGATTTTTATAGTTCTCGATTTTTATACAACGCGAAACCGAGCTCGACCGAATCGATTAGTAATTAGTTACGTTTTATTTTGTCGTATTTCGTAAAATTTTAGCATATAGTGTTTGAAGTGATTGAATTATTGTTGAGTTTTGATAAAATACGACAACTTTCATTTGTCGGGTTATTCCAAAAACAGAGAAAACTCTGTCCGTTTCTCGTAAAAATCCGAAACTAGAAACGTATTTTTATTCCAAAAACGACATGCATTTATGGTCTAAAAACGACGCCTTTTCGAATTTCGAGTTCTTTATATAAAATAAATATAAATATATTTTATTTGACAACGTCCTACGAGTTACAAAACGAGTTATAAGTTGACGAAACCCGACACTTATTTAACATAAGCATAAGGTTTATAGGTGTTTCGAATGGCAACTTTAAACTCTCTTACGCACTAAATGTAGTTTTCATATTTATTTCAAAACGTTTAGTATTCGGAATCTTATAAAGTAAATATAGTTATTTATATTTGTTTTAATAATATAGAATCCGAATATTCTTATAAAACGAATACAATTGTTTATATTCATTTCCAACGTCGCTAATTCGCGCGACTTTACAAAATAAATAGAATCGTTATATTTATTACAAACGTCGTTGGTCCATATACTTTTATAAAATAAAAATAATGTTTTATTTTTATTCCAAACGCCAACGATTCGAATACATATATATATTTATTTGTTACATCTTACGAAAACTACAACGGTATATTACCGCACCACATACGACATTTCGGATACGTACCACTATTCACCTACGCTTTCTATTCGCAATGACTAACATGACTTCGTAAGTATATTTATATTTATATATATAAATATGTATTTTATAACACTCGAAAACTAAGTCGACTTCGTGACTTAGTTTTATCCCGGTTATAAACGGGATCAAGTAACAATAGTTTGGCTATTTCGAATCAAAATACTAACACCTTCCTTCGTAGAGTCGCTTCATTTACGACTCGGTAGAGCTCGGACACGTAGTTTAACTACGTTGTTTTATTAGAAACTGATAAGTTATTCCCTGTTAGGGATGCTATAGTTGCACGCTAGCGAGTTCACATTCTTGGAATTACACTACGGATTCACGTTAAGCTAGCTTGCACAGGAATGTCAAGGTGAGTTCATAACCCCCACTTTTTACTGTTTTACATTTTTTTATAAATGTTTTCGGGGGTGGAAAGACATGCAAGTTTTTGCAAAAGAAAACACTAATTCGATGAACGAAAACACATATTTATAAACTATGTTGCGAATGGATTTCAACGAACTCTAAAAGTTTACGAACGAATTATATTAAACAAACGCGTATTTTCACAAAACGTGCATGATTTTTATGACTAGTGACGAGAATGTCCTAGTTACAACAACGGAACTGGGTTGGCCTGCGTACGAAAAACGAGACAACTCAGTGAGATCATGTCCCCCTTTTCTTTCAACGTTTCGGTTTACAACTTCAGGGGGGAAATACATGTCAAACTTAGGTATGATTAAGTTATGGAATGAACTCTTAGATCATGTGAGCATAGGCTGTAACTGAGGTGCCATTAATCCTTTTGAGGACCAAGGAACAAAGGTTAGATCTAATGGGTACGGGCGAGCCCCACTCACGGTCCATGGGTGACCACTTAGAGTGCTGTTGTGTCCAGCGTCGAGAGTTCGACACTTAAATTGCCTACGCGGGTTGAGTACCTCCTATGTCGTCGCATATATTAATGTCCTCGCGAAACATTAATGATCAACATGTTCATAGACGCTTTACATACCAACTTACAACACTATAACTTTCAAATGTTTTCAATATTCATTTGACGCCAACTCATAATACATGTATTTACAAACTTTGATAATGTTTTCAACTTATGTACAAGTAAGAGGACGAGTTGGTCCTGCTTACAAAGACTCTCGTGGGCTAGACTCACAACTTTCATATATCATGCCGAGAAAATGATTTTACTATGCTTTCTCAACAACTTTTAAACCGGTTATCAAAAAGATTTATTTTAAATCTTTTCAAAACAAACTATGAACTCGCTTAACTTTATGTTGACTTTTTCGCATGTTCTTTCTCAGGTTGCATTTTTCAAAACTACGGAACGGTTGGAATAGGAGAACCCACGGGATTTCGAGTACTTAGCGGGCGTTCAGTGTTTAGAAGTCTTAGCTTTTTGCTTCCGCTGTGCAATGAAGATACCGGTCCAGTCACGTCGGCTCTGATTTTTCGGGGTGTGACAGCAATTTTGGTTAACATGTCATGTCACCGTTAACACCTCAAATGTTAGAGTACACCCCATGGCCTTAGTGGTTTTTGCTTGAAAAAAGAAAGAATAATTAATCTCTTAACATTCAGTTGACATGTTAACATATAACTCCTTTAATGCCCTTTTAACACAAGAAGGGAGTGGTTTGCAATGTTAGTTAACATGTCATGTCATTGTTAACACCTCAAATGTTAGAGTACACCCCAACCTAAGGCCGGAGGGTGTGGAGGTGCCACAAAGGCCACCTCAGCCCCTATAGCGCCACCCGGCGCCATCGATCCACACCCTCGAATTTAACTAGGACATGGCTCCATCATGGTAACGAGGAGGAAGAAGTGTTCAGGTGGGGCCCATATGCATTTCAACCAATACAATCTTTTTTTTTTTAATTTTGTTTAATAGGGGGCTTTATACCATACCATGCAAGTTAAGGGAGGACGTTATAAAGCCCCTTAGCTGACGTGGATCCTAGGTGGCGTTGACGTGTCCTGATAAAGCCCATAGGGGCTCCATCCCACACCCTCCAGCTTAACAAAATATTATTGACGTTAATTAGTTATTTAATTTTTGTTTTGATTGAGAATGTTTTAGACAATGTTGTTAAGAGAAAGATGTTACAATGAGATTGGAATGATAAGAACATTACCTTTATCAAAATATAAGTAGTTCTAAATTTGTAGTAATTCATATTAAGTACTTATCGACTAAATCATGATAGATACAAAGTTCATACATGAAAGAAGTACTACAAACCTAGTAATATCTATTCCACTAATCTAAGCAAACTATGTCCAACTATATAAATAAAAAACTTATTATTCTACGGTCAAATTAGGTATTATGCAGTATCCTCTACGCGCAAACATCAACCCGCGAGGCAACCCTAGGGGGTGGCTGCGGTTATCGCTCAGGTTCGAACCCGCAAGCCATACCGACTAGGATGCTCCGCCCTCCCTCACATGTACTTTATAAAACTAACGTTAAACAAACATTTAAGCATATTTCTGAAGCTCGTCTTTGTTAATATCTAAAGAAAAATGTTACAGTTCAAACATCAGAACTCTACCTAAAATACCACTGTGGTGAGTGAGAGGACAAATTTGGTATATAATCCCCACATTTGTTAATCATACAATCGATGCGAGACAAGTCTTATACCTTACAATGGTTTCCGTTCATAAGAAAAAAAAAATCATTCGTGCCCTTATAATTAAACTAAAAACATAAACAGTATCGTAACTTTAGGTAAAACGACATGTAAGAATCGATTCATATCAAACATGTGCTTAAGTAATTTACTAATTTTTAGAGAGAAGTAGAGAACACAATGTTAAGGGAGGCGGGGTGGTTACATATTTTGTGCGTGATAAGAAGTTCCACGCGTGGAACTTGCTAAAATGACCACCGCCACCAACTATTCAACGAGTGATGGAATGTATTCCGTGATAAAATCAACGCGTTATGGGCTTGTGAGTGATAAATGGATGTGAGGGTTTATTGTTGTGTGTTGTGAGTGATAACAATTGTCACTAAAGAAGGTTGTGAGTGATGGAAAAATGGTTGATGACATGGTGGAACTTGATTGGGTGTTGTGAGTGATAGAATTTTTGCAGGTGATGAACACCCCTCCCCCCTTAGGCCATCCGTAGTCATAAAGCCCTTTGTGGGGCGTTATGCGACACGTGTCGTGCCACGTCACACAGGGGCTTTATGGGGCGTTATATCACTAGAGCCCGTAGTCATAAAGCCCCTACCCATCAATACCTAATTATTAATTTTCGTTTTTATTAATTAATTATAAAAACAATAACCTTTTTTTGATTGGTCCATGGTTTGAAAGCTCCCTCCATACCGGCGCCATGCATATAGCGCCACCCCCATTTTTTTTGTCTCATAAAGCCCCTCGTAGTGGTGTTTGGGGCTTTATAGGAGCTTTATGTGAGCATATAACGCCCCACTACACATACTCTTAGTCAACATTTATTCAAATATTTGGATAATCTATATAAAAGAAAGTTGTTCAACAAAAGAATTTATAATCATGAGATTAGGGATCTAATTACGCATACCTCTAATCACGGCCGTTAGTTACGGCTCGATTAATTATTCCATTTTTATATTTTGAATTTAATCATTGTGGTATGTATATTCAATGCAAGAATTACATATATTTTTGAGGTGTGATTTTTGGCGGTAACTTTCCTCTGTTAAGCCGACCAGTAATTAGTGATGAAAAGTTGTACAGACAGCCAAATAAATAGTACGGATGTTTTGTCGCATGAAACCATTTGGATGAAAAACAGAATTATACTAAAAATGGACTAGTGTATATATATTTTGGTAGATGCTTAAATTAAACTATGTACGTAAAATAATATAATTTATGCTATTGCTAATTTGCTATACGTTTACGTAAAATAAACTATGTAACGAGAAAGAGTTCATTGGTGTTCAAGTCTCGGGTACTTAAGAGTCTATCAAGGTTTGATAAGTTGGATTGAGGGAGATGGGTGGATTTTAATGTGAGATATTCTATCATTTAGTTTGTATTGTGGGGGTGTTAGTTGTTTTTCGCTTTCTTTTATGTGTACCGTTGTTCGTTAGGTTTTTATATCATATGTTGGCGCTATTCTATAATCATATAATTCAATCCTTCAAAAAAAGGATGGGCTTGTCCTACGTGATTGTAAAGGTATAAATATATATTTGAAATTATGTGTGAAATAATTAATAAATTAGATATATTTTTAGGCAAATATTATTCATTAAATAATATCAGAGGAAACTAGCGCGATGCAACATGGTGGTCAATTTCACTCCAATGATAAACTTTAAATAAGGTTTAAAAAATGAAAAAAAAAAATAAGATGTAGACGTCGATTATTAGGAAGTGAAACAACAACTACATTGAAGGAAAAGAGGTGATCGAACTTTAGGTTAGAATGATGGAGGATTAAATTTCAAACTTTCAATTTATAACTCCATATATCGTATCGTCTTAATATCTCTCGTATTAAATTAAAAGTTTTCAATTTATAACCCAATATATCGTATTGTTTTAATATCGTGTGGAAATTACCTTTTTATCCTAGAGTTTATCTTTACCTCCGTTCCCCAAGAATCAGACCCGTATCTTGTTTTGGATATATGTAGATGATTTCTTCTCGTTTAGGCATCGATCATCACCCCTTTCATATCTACTTTGACTATATTGTTAGAGAAGAATGATTAGTTTTAACTTTTAACGTATAGTTCTTAGAATAACATCATTTGTACACCGATCAACAACTCAACGAGAATGTAACTAGCGCGGTTTTCATGTCGACCTCTAAACTCCTAGTGGCATGTGTTGACTGCTTCACCATGTCTCATTTCATCAAGTTACGTTATTTTAGTAGGGTTGATACTTATGTTCTACTTTCTTTAGGATGAATAGTAATTTTGAAAACTTTTGACTAAATGTAAACCAAGTATATGATGAATAGTAAGTTGAAAACTTTTGACTAAACGTAAAATATGATAAAGTGTAATAAAGTTATATACTCAATTTATTCACAAACTTTTAATTTTTTATATTACATATTATTTAAGTTAATTAAATTTAGCCAATTCTAATAAATAGTCTAGAGGTAAAGATAATCCTTTTTTGTTACTGATCAATTAAGCTTGGGGAAACAAACAAATTGAACAACAAATCAAAACGGGTTCAGGTTAAACGGACCTCATGCAAAATTATTCTAGGTCAAAACAAGTCTTTTTAAAAGAATATCAAAATTATTCTAGGTCAGCAACCACCATTGGAGGTGGTGTCAGAGGCGTTGGGTAGTGCCGATTGTGACGACGACACTGGCGTTGGTGGTGGTGGTGGTGGTGTTGATAGTGGCACAGACAATGGTTGTGACTAGCTGTGTCAATGGATGGTGACAATATCCACAGGCTGACAGTGTTGCTAATAACCAGTAGGTGGTGGCGACAAACAAAAAATCTCAAGTGATGCTAACTCATTTGGAATTGTTTTAAGTTAGCAAGTTTTGTAGAAGTATTTGGTTTTTACATGTTATATAGGTTAAGTAGACCCAAAAAACACCCTGTTTTTTTGAATTATGAACCATATCAAAATATAAATTGAATATCTTTTGACTTACTAGCCATCTCCTTCTAGATGAATGTTGCAACAATTCATACTAGTCCAAATAAACCGGATCCGAATAACTCAAATAAATGGAACCCGCCAAATAACCAATGGATTTTTTTTTTAGTTTTTTTTGGTGTGAATAAGGGACAAGGCATCAACAAGAAAATAAAAAAAAAAAATTGTAAAGTCATTAACTTCCACACAATCCCCTCCATAAATACCACCCTAACAACTTGATTTCTCCTCATCCCTTCAACTACCATACACAACAACACCTTGTTGTCCTCCGCCAGACTAAAATGGGCATTCGCGTCGGCATTCTTCTAATCATCGTTTCGGTTTTCTCAGCCATTGATGCCAGAATCCCAGGAAACTACGCCGGCGGCTCTTGGGAAAGTGCTCATGCCACATTCTATGGCGGAAGTGACGCCTCGGGCACAATGGGTATGCCTCATTTCACTCGCATTACTATACTTGACACTTTAGCGATATATAAAAATATATATCAAATATAATATATTAGTTAGGATTTACTATAGTAAAATTACTTTAGTATAACAAAAATCAATAAAATAAACCATTTTCTTTATTTATTTTTTATATTTTAGAACAATAACATTCTAGTATTCTACTATTAAACTACACTTTTTACGTCCACAATGGGATTTCGACTCTCACTACTTTTTTATTTTATTTCTTTTATTCAACTTATCTAACACGTTGATACTGCTAGGCTAAAATCCCTTAACAACTTTTTGCTTTTATTCTTGTAGGTGGTGCCTGTGGATACGGAAACTTGTACAGCCAAGGTTACGGAGTGAACACCGCGGCGCTAAGTACGGCGTTGTTTAACAAAGGGTTTAGTTGCGGTGCTTGCTTTGAAATTAAATGCACACAAGACCCGCGGTGGTGCCACCCCGGAAGCCCGTCCATTTTTATTACCGCGACCAACTTTTGTCCGCCTAACTATGCCTTACCTAACGACAACGGTGGCTGGTGTAACCCTCCTCGTACTCACTTCGACCTTGCTATGCCCATGTTTCTTAAAATCGCTGAGTACCGTGCCGGCATTGTCCCCGTCTCATATCGCCGGTAAGTATACTTGCACAAAGCAGGGGTGAGCAGAAAACCAAATTAATTAATATAATCGAACCAAACCGAACCATAACCAATTGAAAATGAGGAAAAAAGCAATTAACTGAAAACTGATTGGTTAAAATTGAACCCGATATAATAAAAATGTATATATCGGTTTTGGTGAAGACTCAAAAGTCAAAACTGAACCGAACTGTCCTATGCACACCCCTAGCAGTCTAGCACAAAGTGTGAAAAAAAAAACACAACTTTGGCTAAAACGTTGTCGTTTAAACAATAAAATATTTTAATTTATGAAAAGACAAAAATGACCTTGGTGTTTGTAATGTATTACTACAGGGTGCCATGCAGGAAGAAGGGTGGGATCAGGTTCACAATCAACGGTTTCCGTTACTTCAACTTGGTTTTGATCAGCAACGTCGCGGGTGCAGGGGACATACAAAAGGTGTGGGTGAAAGGCACAAAGACCAACTGGATGAGCATGAGCCGTAACTGGGGTCAAAACTGGCAATCAAACGCGGTCCTGGTTGGTCAGTCACTCTCGTTTAGGGTCACAGCTAGTGACCGACGCACATCCACCTCATGGAACATCGTTCCGGCTCATTGGCAGTTTGGTCAAACATTCACTGGAAAGAATTTCCGAGTGTAAAACAGGATCCGAAATCTACGGCTGATATTGGACTATTGGTGTCCACTTTTACCCTTTTTTGTCGTTGACTGTTTTTGACTTTTTGTTAGTGGGTTGCTACTTTTTGTTTCATCAGGGGCTAAAAAGCTAATGTCTTGAAAGATGGAGGGTGGAAAAAGATGTGCTTGGAAAAAATATTAATTTTTGGGGATACGTAGGTTTTGTTTGTTAGGCTGAGGTGGCTACAAAAACATGTTACCCGCAGCAAAAATCTAAAGGGAATATATGTACAAGTATAATTGCTTTGCTTTTATAAGTTAGTGGCATTTTGGTATTTTTTGTTTTGTTTTGAGATGTAGTAACTTTAATTAATGGATTGATTTTGGTTATCTATGATATTTAATTTGATATATACTACTAGCGAAACTGCGAGATCATATCTATCACCACTAAACATCTGATGTTATATTAACTTTTTTTTAGTATGGTAACTCACACTATCCAACTCTACACCTAAGTATTGACAACCACGAAACTTGAACCCTCACCCTTTGAAACAACAGAGTCTTATGAAACACCTTGGTACTAGTGGTGCACAAAAAACCAGAATCCAAAAAAATACCTTGTCCCGGTTTTTTTTTTTTTTTTTTAAACCGGGTATTGTGAACCCGAACCAAAGCCTACCCGTAGGGTACGGTCCGGGTATAGTATAAGCCGTGAAAACCCGAACCCGAGTTTTTTTCAACCCGTTTTGTACCTGAGTTTTATCAATACCCGTACCTGAGTTTTTTTGCATTCCCGACACCGGGTTTTATCAATACCCGGGTTTTTTGCATACCCGTACCCAGGTGTTTTTTTTGCATACCCGGGTATGCACTTTTATGATGTAATGTTGTTACATTTCTAAGTTTTTAATATATTGGAAGTTTTATGTTATCAATGTAGAAGTTTATAAACCAAAAATGGAGTTGGAAACGTAAAACTACAAAAAGAAAAAAGAAAAGAGTCAGTCAACACAACAGCGAAATTGGGTTTTTTGAATATCGGCTGGGTTTTTTCTATAGCCGTATAGGGTTTTCCTAATACCCGACCTGACCTATACTCAAGCTGGGTTTTTTTATACACGCAAATAGGGTATTTTAATACTCGGGTATAGAAAACCCAAACTCGGGTACACAAGGTGTTTTCCAGGCCAATACCCGGGCCCGAACCTGACCCGAGTATTGCTAATACCCGGAAAATCAATACCCGGTGATACCCGTACTTGGGTATATACTCGAATCCAGATATTAAAAAAACCTAGTTATCTACACCTCTACTTGATACCGCTAAACCAAAGACTATATGGTCATTATATCAACTATTGTAAGAATTTAGAAAAATGAGAAAAGAATATTAAAATGTCGAACCAACCATCATGTTTTGACAGGAGAGGCTATGTTATAAAGGCGTGTGAACATACTCACATATACTTTAAACATAATCATCGTAAGATGTTTGATGATGTATAGTTAAAGAAGAGTTTACTAACGTTGTTTACTTTTCATCATAAAAATATCTATTTAATACACTAAAAATACGATTGTTTTTAACTTGACCAATCATCAAAATAAGCAAATAGTTATACAACGGATACATTATTAATTTAGATTGACAAAATAGCAATTTACACAAAAACAACTGATTGAAGATGTTGTATAGCCAAATAAAGGACCAAATACATCATGTCAAAGGCTAGCTATTCAAGTCGATTGTGTAGTAATACGATCTGCTAAGCCTTATTCGGTTATTTGACTACTCAAAGGTAGACTTATTGTTGATTATCGCTTTAGTGAGTAAACCGCTTTGGAAGACAATCGGATATTCGCTTTATAACTTTGATTTCTACAACACATTCATTGATAACTTACACTTTCAAATCAATAGTGGAATTGGAAACTTTAATTCTTTGAACACAAAAAAGAAGAAAGATAAAAAGAGTGAGCATGAGATACCCTTTTATTATGTTCAAGTGCCCTTTAATCAAGGATGGGTCAAATTCACTTCTCTTGGGGGAATTGCTTTTCACCACTCAAAACAAAAGGCTAGAATTTGGCATTAGGTATTTGTTTTATTCCCAAGTAGGCTAAAATGGGTATCTTGGACTCTATGTTTAACCTATACTTTCCTAATTCCACCTTTACTAAACTCCTTCACCCCCCCCCCTCTCACACACACACATGTTTTTTTGTCTCTAAATACCAGAATTTTCCCTCTCGTCATATGCGGTATCACAACTTTTGTATCATATCGTATAATATAAAAATCAGTTATTTCTCATGGTCGTTGGAGAACAACATATCATAACGGTTTCAAATCAAACAAATAAGATATGCATCCATGAGTAATCCAAAGACAACAAATAAACAAGTAAAACCAACCATAAGAGACAATGTTTAGAAACCACCAAAGGAAAAAAAATTGAATTAAAGATTTGGCATGTTCATTGACTTATCTGAAATACTTTTAATAGATGGGCCAAAAATTTCAACTCCTTGTGTATGGAAATAAGAATTAATATATATAATTTTTTAAAAACCCCACCTAATAATTGATGTATTTACTTTTTCTAATGGCACATCTTCTGGTTCACATTTGATCAAAACTTATTAAATTTGGGCTGGATAGTGGATTTTTTATTTGTAGAAAGCCTGCTGAGTTTCGTATGGACATGTGTAGTGGCCTATGCATAGCTATAGTGAATGTGTCTAATTTGGGCTAGGTATTGGGCCTTTTTAATCGGAAACCCATTGCTATTTTCATTTTACAAGCCTATAAAGCTATTATGCAATATGCATAAATCTTCTAAAGGTTTATAGATAGTATATTATCGAGTAAAATGTCATTTTCATCCCTGAGGTTTAGCTAGTTATGTGACTTTTGTTCAAAGATTTGTTTTTCTCCGTCTGAATCTAAAAGGTTTGAAATCTTGCCATTTTCACCCGGCTCGTTAATTTCATCCATTTTTTCCGTTAAGTCAGGTGTATTTCTCTTTTTTTATTAACTCAAAGGGCAATTCAGTCATTTTACTTTATATACAAGCATTTAGCAAAATATACAAGTGTAAACAAACCAAACAAGTAAGCAAAAAGACAAAAAAAAAAACCCTGACTTAACGGAGAAATTTAGTGGAGTTAACGAGCTGGATGAAATGACAAGTTTTCAAACCTTTTGATCCAGATGCGAAAAGACAATCGTTTGAACGAAAGTTGCAAAACTGGCAAAATCTCAGAGACGAAAATGACATTTTACTCTATATTATCTTTAATAAAAGACGCAAGTGTCTGAAAGTATATGTATATTTATGTGTCTCAATACATAATATGTACCTTACTATATATAGGAAAATAATCTAATTCTAAGTTTCTAATGCTAAGACCATAGGTAATGGTTAATGCCAATGTTTTAAAATCCGGTTTTTTAATCATATCGGATTAGGCACAAAAATGGTCTAACCGGTTGAACCGGGTTGTATCGGGCGGTTCAACCGTATTGACTAGTTAACTGTATAATTCTATAAATTACAACATCAACTCAACAAATAAT
This sequence comes from Helianthus annuus, assembly GCF_002127325.2. Taxonomy (NCBI): domain Eukaryota; kingdom Viridiplantae; phylum Streptophyta; class Magnoliopsida; order Asterales; family Asteraceae; genus Helianthus; species Helianthus annuus. The sequence goes on along the minus strand of NC_035440.2, from coordinate 163,867,522 downwards.
CCAAAATTGGATGTAGATGTAAATCTAGAACGAATGATGGAGTGATGGAAGTCTGGAACAAGTCATGAATGAAGGATTGATGAAGCAAGTTTTGAATTTTGATCGATGGAGATAAAATATTAAAAGTCGTTAGGTTAAAGTTGAGAGTAAACAAGAAGATGAGCCGATAAAAAGTAAAATCTTAACCCAAAAAAAAAGACCTGAGCCGGTACCGGTATAACGGTTCAAACCGGTATACCGGATTTTACCGGCGGTACAAAGTCGATGTCGTTTCTCCTACTTACCGGGGTGTTTCGGACCGGATTTAAATCCGAAAACGGTAATATCGGTATAACCGGCCGGTATTTACCGGTTTTTAAAACATTGGTTAATGCCCACTAAGGGGCATTTTTCACCACATCATCATCATAATGCCCTTTTAAAAAAGGTGTAGTGGTTAATGCCCATTTCATTTATTACTTTCCATTATTTTTCTTCTCTTTGGGCATTATTATAGAAATGCCCCTCACTCTTCATGCCCCTATAATGCCCATGAGTAATGGTGTAAGGGCATTATCAAAATCTTTCATGCCATTATAAAGCCCCATTACATATGGTCTAAGATCATATGTAATGGGGCTTTATAAGGGCATGAAAGATTTTGATAATGCCCTTACACCATTACTCATGGGCATTATAGGAGCATGAAGAGTGAGGGGCATTTCTATAATAATGCCCAAAGAGAAGAAAAATAATGGAAAGTAATAAATGAAATGGTCATTAACCATTACACCTTTTTTAAAAGGGCATTATGATGATGATATGGTGAAAAATGCCCCTTAGTGGGCATTAACCATTACCTATGGTCTAAGGGGCTTAACCTTAACCCTATATTGAAACTTGTTGGTATCCAAAATTACAAATTAGAAGGTTATTTAATTTTGGATTAGTTTGAAACTTGTTGGTATCCAAAATTACAAATTAAAAAGATTAATGGTTCAATGGTTACGTCCCCACACACAACGCCTGACCGTTTTTCTAGCCGGTACGAACCTCGTGGGTGTATGGCCCTCATTCTGACTCTTTCTCCATGTGTGAACTATCAAAACATGTGGTATCTCATATGGTTATATTTTATATTCATTCAAAATATATTACTCAAATAAACCTATACCAAAGAAATATTATTATATCTGTCTTCAGGAAAGAAAACATAATATAACTAAAGTTTTGCTTTTTATTTTTTGGAAATAATTTGATGGGGTGAGAACATGGCCGGCCCTGAAGGTGGACGGGAGGATCACCGGCCAAAACTCGATATTTCGAAGGGCACGTTATTTTTTTTAAAAACTCCGATATGTAAATGTAAAAATAAATAAATTAATATGGTATACCCATACAACCACCAACATAGGCCCACTTACAAAAATATTTTTATGTTTAGATTAGTTATTAACTCATTGACATTAGGTTTAGACCTTTAGTGAGCCTAATACCCAATTTCGTTAAAGTCCAAGGGCACGTTTTTTCGAACTCGAACAGGATACACGAATTCTCAATGTCAGCCCTGGATGAGAAGTCCTCATCCATCTATGTATCAAGGTAAGTTAGGTATCAAGACATATTAATTCAATCAGGGACAGACCCAAAATTTTGCACGATAACTATCTTCTTTCCTAAATAGTGTTAAAAAAATTTAGAGGTAGAATATTAAGAGAAAACATATCACCATTATAGTCATCTGATGTTGTATAATATAAATGTTGTGTGTCGTGTTTTTTCTCTATCACGGTCTTTTCTGTCTTTATCACTTGTTTATGCCCCGTTACAATGCTCATTAATGCATTTTCTTCGCGAACCCTTGTCGTATATCACCTTTAGTCACACATCTTTTAAATTTTTGTCATGCATTTTCTTCGTGAACCCTTATCGCATATCACCTTTAGTCGCGCACCTTTTAAATTTTTGTCATTTTGATGATAGTTAATAAAATGATCATGTGCCACATATCCCCCAATTGAACTTTTGGGTCATGATAATCATACAAGATTTTTTTCTTTTTCATTACTAAAAAAGGAAACTAGACATTGTAAAAAGTAAAAATTATTATTTGAAAATTCGAAATTTTACAGCTGCCTTTTTACAGTTATTTAATTACAGTTGAACGATAATGTTTACAAGTTTACCATCCAATAATCATATTACATTTTTTTTTTCAAAACACAACATTCTTTTTTAGCCTTTTGGCTGTTTTTATGATGTCCCGTTTTATGTTCAAAAAAAAAAAAAAAAAAAAAAACATGATCATGCAATTAAGTTTAGAAAATGTGTATTTGTTGTGCAAACACTATTGATTTTGGTTAACTATTTAGGAAAGCAGATAGGTTTTTTTGAACTGCAATTTAGGAAAGAGGATAGTTATCGTGCAATTAAGTTTAGAAAAGCGGATAGTTAAGCCACAATTAACTTTCATAATTTTATTTTATTTTTTTTATTATTTTTTTAGAGGCATTCTAAAAGATAGGCCTCATAGTCAGACTATGATGATTTACTTTGCTTATACAAAAATGTTCATGGAGGAAAATGGAGAAAAAAAGTAGTGAGAGGTATTGTTATGATCGGGTCTTGGGCGATATGGAATGCTCGTAACGCTAAAATTTTTGAAAACAAAGAATTGAAGGTTATGGAGGTTGTGGCGGATATTAAATCAAAGGCTTTTCTATGGTTAAGAAATAGATCGAAGTTTAAATGTATAGTTTGGAAGGATTGGGCTAAGTATCCGTTGTATATGATTATGTAATTTTGGCGGTGCTCGTGTTTTGAGCGCTTGCCGGTTTTATTGAAAGTCAATGTTCAAAAAAAAAATGAGCAGTTTGAAATTATTGGTGTAAAATCTATCTATACTCTATAATAAAAGAAACCAATTTTAGGACACTTGTCATTATTCTAGAGCATCCTTAATTGTAAATAATTATTATTTAATTTAAATTATTAAATACAAATTAAATTAATATAAATCTTATCAACCCTAAATAATTGGCATAAACTTAACTTCAAATCGTAAACCTTATCCTTCACATTGAGTATAAAATATTCAATTCAATATACTAAAGTCGCCTATATACTTTTTTTTCAACAAAATCTCTAACGTTTCTTTTTTTTAATGTAAAATATTAAATTTAATTAATATTAAAAGATTTCATAAGACACATGACATAATTAATTTTAGATTTTTTTTTATTGTTTGTTAGTTTAATTTAAGAAACTGTATACATAAAAAGTTTTTAGTTTTTTTTTTCCATTTTCTTAAATAATAGGCTATAATCTTGTGTATTATACGGACGAAATCAGTAATAAAAAACTGTTTATTTACGTTTTTTTAAAACAACAGATAATCATATTTAAATTGTAAAGTAATTTAAAGATATAATCATCATTATAAATCTAATTTAACACTTTCGTGAAATCTATCTTTGGAAAGGTTAAAATAAAAAATATCATTATAACTTATAAATTAAAATGTTTAAGGTAAAAGTTGATTTTGTAGGAATGTTTAGGATACCTAATCTAACAAAAAAATATTGGTTAGTTTAACATATATATTTAGAGGTCGAAAATTAAGGTAACTATTATAAAATAAGATAAGCTGATAGTAACTAATTAAAATTTTATACCTTATTCTATTTTATGTTATTTCGTGTAGCTAAGACTTAAAGTTTAGTTATCGGAAGAAGTTATGTCTCAAATGAAGTCATCTGGTGGCAATCCTCGCCTCATAACAAGTAATGTCGACAGTATCCATAGAAAGATAGAGATGTTCCAGAAGCAGTCTTTAAGGAAAGTTAGGGGCTGTTTGGCAACTTCTGAATGGTTAAGTGCTGAATCAGTAAGAGGTCTGAACCATTAAGAGTCAGTATAATGTTTAATCGTTCAGAGGCAAATATCAGACCAATTCAAATTAGTGGTCTTAACCATTCAGACTATGTATAATGCTTAACCATTCAGACATCTGTTCACAAAACAAACAGTCTGAACCATTAAGTTATGAACCAGTAAGAGGTAAGAGGTCTGAACCATTAAGAGCCCATTAATAGCTAAACAAACAACCCTTTAGCCTGTTTATGCCAAGGCAGGGGAGTAACTGGTTGCCAATGAGTAAGAGAACGAATTCCCCGTCGATTCAGTTGACGAGAAAGTTTCTTAACTATTTATTATTTTTCTTTATAATATTTAATTTATGAATATTTCTTTTCTTTAGTATTTCCTTTTCAATGTTTTTATTATTTTTTTGCTTATTTAATAATTTAATATTTTGTTGACTTAATCCCGTGTAATACACGGGGTTCTAACCTAGTAAAGTATAAACAATATTTGTCTTTAAAAAAATAACTACTTTTTCTTCAACTTAATCACTTACTAATTTTTTTTTGTTAAAATTCAATATAAGGACACAATTAGGCTCTGAGTTTGTACTTGTTTCAACAAGTTTTCACCAATCGCTTTGGTGTTTATGGTCCGGATGTTGCAGTTTTTATGTCAAACGTGTGCCAAGCCATCACTAATGTTTTTTTTCTTTTGTAAAACAAAACCAAACCAAGCCGTTAGTAATAGTTTGGTTCCCGTTTGATTTCATGATTTGGTCTCATTGAGCCTTTGGTGACTAGGGTGTTACCGAGTTCTTCAAGTCTTCGACTTTACAAAGAATGGGAGCGGCCACACAAACTCGGTGTTGTTTCACTAATACCTTACCGTGATATTTGATGGAAGCTAGAAGATTTGAAACGTTTTAGTTTTTAACATCTAATTAATTCTTTAGGGTTGGAAATTTGAAACTAAGAAAATCCATAGAAGGAGCCAAGGGCCAAGGGGGCCAACTAACCAACTTAGTGTTAGACCACGCGTAATGGGGCGTGATTTTTAAAAAAAATTGCAAAAAAACGCCCGGAAACGCCCCCACCCCCATCATTGAACAAACTTGTTACCGGCGTTTTATTTAAAACGCTTCAAGGGTGTTTGACTGGCCAATCAATTGAGGACATGTGGGTTTAGAGAGAGAGATGGAATGTGGGGTTTGATTTGGTTGGATTTTTGGCCGGATTTTATGGGTTTGCAGGTCGCAGGCAAAGGCACGAAGAAGAAGAAGGGTTTGTTTTAAAACTTTGATATTGACACTTAGGCCCCTATAGTTTTAAACTTTATTATTTTCTGTTTTGACACATTAGGCCCTAAAGTAATTTTTTAGTATTGTATTTTTTTAATTTTCTGTTTTTTATTTTCTGTATTTTTATTTTCTGTTTTTAATTTTTTAGTATTGTATTTTTTTATGTTTTAAATTAAAAAAAATAATTGGGAAATGATTGCATGGGCGTTATTGGAATAATGCCCCACTACACCACTTTATGCTATAATGCCCCATGCTGACTGGGATCACACGTGTCGCAAAACGCCCCATGGTAGGGGCATTATATTGATTTACCACTACACATGGTCTTACTAGCTTCATGTTTTAAGATTTGAGAATATGAAAATGGGATTAGCCTACTCTTGATTTACTTAAACTAAATTAGATTAGTAATAACTTTTTACGGTCTAGTCCGGTGTTATACGTTTGGTTTTCAGTATAAACTATATATCAAACCGTTCACTACTGTTTGCAAATACTTAAACAACCTCACCAAAAATTAAGTTAAAAAAACTGACCGTGAAACCAAATCGATGACCGATTGAACAATTTCATTGTTTGAACCGTCAGCCATTATGATAACTATTGTATATATAACACTCACCTCTTCTAATAGACCATTTCACTCAACTAGACAACTAGTAACCAGCTAGTTTTCAAAATTGGAGGTGAAAATTGACGTCAAATATTGATGCAATTTCTTTCTAACTTGTTGAGAACCATAGAATCTAAATTTTGTCATTTTGATTTTTTTTAGATTTTAGTAGTGCAAACTGTTATGAATGTGTTTTTATTGAGATTTTAATTATTAGAGTAATGAATTATTTATTTAAAAGCTCTAATTTTAGGACTTTTATAAACCCCTTGATGTTGATTGACATCTAAAGAGAAACAAGTGAATCCCATCTCCTTACCCTTCTCTCTCTCTCTTTGAAAAACCAATAACCAATTTCAAACATAATTCCTACACCTTACAAACCAAAAAAAATTCAAAAGGTTATGATTATCTTCATTGTCATAACTTTTACGTCAAAATGGTCTCTGAACATGACGATAATTTTTTTTAGTAAACTGTCAAAATGGTCTCTGAGGTTTGGTCACTTTTACCATTTTAGTCCAAAACTTAAACCTTTTTTAAATCAAGGTCCATGTGGTTTCAATTTTGTTGTCATTTTCATCTAAAATCAAAATCTGTTCAAATTTCTCAGTTAACATTCAGTTTTTTTTTTTTTTTTTTTTTTTTTTTTTTTTTTTGTATTTTTCTTCCCTTTCAATGAAGGACAAAATGATCAGATTTTTTAAATTTATTATAATAAAACATTAAAAGACCATTTTGCCCTTTATTAAAATGGAGGAAAAAGACAAAAAAACTGAATTTTAACTAAAAAAATTGACAAGATTTTGATTTTAGATGAAAATGACAACAAAATTGAAACCACATGGACCCAAATTTAAAAGGTTTAAGTTTTGGACTAAAGTGGCAAAAGTGACCAAACCTCAAGGACCATTTTAACAGTTTACTCTTTTTTTTTTTTTTTTTTTACATATTAGTAGTGCTTTACTTTTTGTTACATGATGTACCTTTTGTTGTAAATACAATTTTTATTTCTTATCATATAATATACATGTTTCCTGTCATATTACGCCATGAAAACAAAAACCGGTTTTTGGTAATATTATTGTTTCAATATTCAAAGTCTTGAGCTAAACGTAGACCCTTGTATTCAAGTCTAGAGGTGCAAACGAGCCGAGCAGCTTGCGAGCTACTAGAGATCGGTTCGAAATGAGCTGAGCCTTATCGAGCCCGAGCCGAGCCTTATCGAGCCCAAGCCGAGCTTGATCTTAAAATTAAGCTCCTTAGTTTATCGAGCCCGAGCCTCGCATGTGAAGCTCGTTAGGCTCGTCGAGCCTTATCGAGCCTTAGGGTAAACGAGCCGAGTCAAGCCGAGCTTATTTAAACTTGTTTACAAGCCGACCTCGAACCTAAAAATAAGCTTATTTAGTAAACGAGTCCGAGGCTCCGAGCCCGAGCTTCACTTATCGAGCTCGCAAGCCTAAAAAGTCTATTATTTATATTATTTTTATTTAATATGTCAATTAATAGATAATAAACGACCTGAGCCCGAGCCGAGCTCGAGCTTGAGAAAATACTAACGAGCCGAGCTCGAGTCTGAGCTCTCATATGTTAATCGAGCTCGAACCTGATCGAGCTCAGGCTCAACTCGGCTCGTTTGCACCCCGGTTTAAGTGATATACTAGTTAATAGTTACACGTATATTTCTTTTCAAACCCGTATGACATACATTTTCATATATCTTTTCAAGCTTGAAGCTTATCTATTAATAACAACTTCTACAACCATATAACAGAGAAGGGTTACTTTAGAGAGAGAGAGAGAGAGAGAGAAAAAGAGAGATTTTTCAATGTTAGGAGGTCTTTTAACACTTGGCATAAAAAATAAACGCCATCTAAGGGGCAATTAAAGGTGTTACTTGCAACAAAGTTTGGAATCAACCATGTAGTTTTCAGTTTTCAATGAATATATTTTTTTGGGTAAAGAGTTACCTTAGGGTGTAAGGAGTGGTTAAACATTTGAGAGTGACAAACTAAAAAATCAACTAATGAGTGTGTGCCACGTCAATCAGAGAAAAATGTTTAAACTTTGGTGAAAAGTGTTGGCAATGGTTTAGACATTTGGTGAAGTGGTAAACTTTTTAAATAAAAAAAAGGAAAAAAATGTGATTAGTTGAGATTGGAATGGACCCCACCTCACACTACCCCCCTCTCTCTTCTTCCTCCTTTGCCGCGTCGGCAAACCCTCACCGAATTGGTGAAGGTTTGATCGGTAAAATTCATTGGCATTCGTTTGCCACTAGCCACCAAATCGGGGAAGTGGGTTTGCCGCCCCCCACTCCCTACACCCTTAGTGATTCTATATATTTCACAGCCAAACAAAATAAGTAGCGAGGAGAAAATTTCAATGAATATATTATATTCACTAGCTTACAAACCCGTGTATTACACGGGTTGAGTGACGAAAAAATGTAAATCATAAACTTGTATATAATCTTTATTGATGAAATGTCTTATTAGATAAAATAGTAAAACAAAAGAACAATTATATTTTCAGTTATTCAAAATAGTTTTCTACATTTTCACTTCTCTTTTAAGATACTACAATCCTATATGACTGAAAAGGAGTAACACTAAAAAAAATAAAAATAAACAATGATCATAAAATTGTAAGTATGTTTAAAAATAATTATAAGTTATGAGGTTATGGTAAATGAATTGTAATTAAATTCTACTATGTATATTAATGATATAATAAATACTTTGATACAAATACTATTTTTTGATATCTGAGTCATGAGATGAGATACGAATATCATCATAGTATAAAAATATTACATATTAAAAAATCATACTACAAATAAAACATTCGTTTAACAAAACAGGACTAAAGTTTTTTAAACTACATTTTGAGTGTCTATAACAATCTTTTAATTAGTAGTCGACATTTAAATATTCAAATAAAAATTTTAAAGTATTAAATAACGTCTTAGTTTAGCATGAGGATAAGTTGCTTAATATGATTGAAATTAAGTTTAATGTTTAAAACTTAATGTTATTAATAAGTTTGACCAATTTTTAAGATGGAAACATTTTGATAGGGGAATGATCCACTAAAAAAGTGGGTTTTGTCTAAGTAGTAATTGTGATGATGACATGTGACACTCTTTATAAGTAGGAATGAATGATATTTTGGTACTATAAGACTATGGGGAGTGGGGCGTCCACCCCTACCCAAGAAGCCCCTCACACCGCCCCCATAGGCGTTCCAAGAGGCAACCACATCCAAGGCGTCTCCCACAAGACGCCCAAACTTTTTCTTTTCCTTTCTCATCCACCAATCAAAAAACCTCACTTTAATAACAACCAATCATAACTCTTTCTTGGGCATCTTGAGTTGCCATGAACACCGCCCCTATTTTTTTACCCAACTATCTCTATGATGACGTGGCGACACATGGGGCAAGTCGCCCCCTCAAAAGATGCCTCACTCCCTTCAGTCTAATATTTTGGTCCTTGTAAGTAGGACTTAGGAGTGTGAAGATGACATATAGCACCTCTTTTGTTTCCTAAAAAAATACAACAACAAAAATCCAGCACCAAAAATTTAGCAAAAAAATTTTAAGACAAAAAATCCAACACAATTTAGCACACAAATGTAGTACAAAAATCCAACACAAAAAAATGTGATACAACATAGAAATACAACACATTTTTGTGGATTTTATTAGTTGTTATATTTTATATAGCAATATGATACTCAAATTAAAAATAAAAAACGCTCGGTTTATGGTGAAATTTTTATAAAAAATAATGTCGTATAAAAAGTTATGAACGTTTAAAAAATGAGATAGACTAAACGTACCTCTTATCTTACTTGTCATACCCCTCCAATAAAAAATCACTTTATAAAGTGTCGTATTCAACCCTTGATATTTCCATTATTTTCAAAAAGGTTTTTATACAAACAGATTTACTTCTATCTACAATTGAATATATCTTCAACATATACTTTTGAAATTTGAAAATTTTAAAAATATCATGGTACGTCTCAGTTTTATACTTTTATGAATGGATATATTAATTAATATTATACCATATTATATTATATATTATATATGATATTTTGTGTATAAATAAAATTAATATTATCCTATACTAATAAATAAAAATTATTAAAAAGTGAGAAGACATCAGAGAGTGACACGTGTACAAAAAGATTTTCATTTATTAGTATAGGAAGATTAATCGTAGCTTTTAGTATATTCGTATATTATATGAATTAAGATTTAATATTTAAACTAAAACTAATTTAAAAGATAAATATGAGAGAATTATTTCGTTATGGCACATGATATTATTTGAAATTATTATTTATAATAGAGATAAAGATAATGTATTAAATACTAAAATTTTATATATAATTTGGAAAAATAATAATAAATAAAAGTTGTGAGGTTGAAGGAAAAAATGCCATGTGGCATTATTTGTATTCTTTTATTATATGTTAGATTAGATTAAAATTGAAACTAGCTTATAACCCCGTGTAATACACGGGTTGCATAAATTTAATTTTATATAATAAGCAATATAGTTATATCTTTAAAATGTCCCGTATATTGCACGAGTTAAATAAACATACTGTAATCAATTAACACGTACGATGTCAAGATATGTATTTAAATGATAAATTCGTTGTACTATTTATTTATTAAATCTTTAATTTGTTTTTTTATTTATTATTAGGTTAGAAACATGTGTATTATATGTGATAGAACCAATGAAATATTAGATGATTTGCGGCGTATTAAATCGGAAAATTTAGAACGTCACATTAAACGGAGAACTTGTGAAAGATGAAAAGTATAAGGGTTGAAAGTAAAAAAAGTGTTGAGGTTAAATTGCAAAAGATGAAAAACTTTGGGTTGAAAGTAAAAAATTAAAAGGGTTAAATTGCAAAAGATGAAACTTTTGAATTAGAAGTAAAAAGTTAAATTAACCAAAGAGGTTAAAATACCAAAGATTGAAACTTTAGAATTAAATTCACAAAGATTGAAACTTTAGAGCTAAAAAGAAAATCAATTTCAGATTATGAAAACAAAAAAGATAAATAGATATAGTTAAATTGATGCTTAACAATATTATTATTATTATTATTTAATAGAAGAGATAAATAGAAAAATAAGAGTGAGAAATTACAGAGAATGACACGTGAAACCTCTTGTTGTAGAACCCCACTTGGGATTAAAATCAAAATACAAACATACCACATAAACCAACCAATCGTATAACCTGTTCTAAGAGTTTAATTAAAAGTTAAAACCACTTGATGTTGATCCGCACCTAGGACTATAGGAGAAACAAGTGAATCTCATCTCTTTAGCCATCATTGTCTCTCTTTAGTTCCAACATCTTACAAAACAAAAATTTCAAAATAATTACACATATTTTCCTTTTTCATTATGACACCTTTATGGCAACATCCATTAAAATATCACACCATTTTAAATTTGTGATGGCTCAACTATTAAATGCAACTAGTTTTTTCTATATCACGCGTTGTGACGAAACCGAGCAAATGATAATGTAAAACAAACGTGATTTGAAAATAAAGTATGTTGTTTAGAAATTCAAACCATTAGAACGATTTAGTTTATCATCGTGCCGTTTTATGATATCAAATAAATACTTTATTTTGAGTATAATCTCGTTTTAACAAAACTTATAACGAAATGTCAGGTAAAAAAATCAAGCATAACTAAGTACTTAAGTTTTTAGAATAAAGTTTTAAACGTAATTTATTAAAGAAGTATCAAATTAATCGACAAATTATTATATTAAAAAAAAAGAAAAAAACAATTATTAAAAAAAGGTAAAGGAAATATATGTTTAGAAAAAGAAAAATATGTTATTAAAAGTAAATCTTCTAAATATTAATAAAAGACTACAATTAATGCCATGTGGCAATTTCACCTTCAACTTCACAATTATATTTTTATTTTTATTTAAAAATATTTTGTTATCCTTATCCTTATTATTATTATTATTATTATTATTATTATTATTATTATTATTATTATTATTATTATTATTATTATTATTATTATTATTATCTATAAATCTCCTAATTCAATTTTAATATTATATATAAAAAATATTTTGTCATCCTTATCATTATTATTATTATTATTATTATTATTATTATTATTATTATTATTATTAAATCTCTCAATTTTAATTTTAATAACATACGGAGGAATAGTATATTTTCTGTCTTTTTGTTTTTTTTCTTTTTTTTTTTGTATTATGATTTTTCATTTTGTAACAATACTTTAGATTTTATAATTTGTGTCACAAAGGTTAAATAATTTTAGGTTTTTTAGTTTTTGTTTTACGTTTTTCTCGGATTTATTCGTCGTTCGTTGTTATTTAATACAGTGTTTTATAGTCACATTTGGCCCCGCATGGTTTTTTTTTTCATTCGTATTTGGTGGTCACATTTGGTCTTTTAATTTTTTTACCCCCACCAAATAATACGCATCGTTATAAATTCGACTCCTTCTACGTTTTACGTAACGTAAGTTACTTTTTGTTGGAAATTTTTGATGGACATCTCCGTTGAGAAGAGCAGACCACTTAACCGCTGAGAAGAGCAGACCACTTTATAATTGTTGCTTAGGTCATTTTTGATGGACATCAGGGTAAAGGGACGTATTGGGGCTTTAATCTCGGGTTCAAACCTAACAAGAGACTAGAATTTATGAATTCCATTTAGTTATTACGCATCAAGGGGCATGATCTCATGCAAGTCGAGGAGTCAACCTTAAACATAACTCAAAACAAGTTACGTTTACACGTGAGATTTTTTGGTGTTTAAAAAAAAACTTTTAAATGCAATTCAAATCCGTGATCGTTCAACTTTTTATGGGCAATTTAAAAATATCCATCAGTTTCTCTCTCATCTCTACAACAAGACAACAAGTACCAGAAACCAAACCAAAAACCTGCTTTCTTGTTTTCTTCAAATGCCATATGTCCATTTAACACAACTAACTGGATACATACATACATACATACATAAACATAAACGACACCGTTTTAATTAGTTAGAATGAAATGAGGTGTTTTCATTTTACTAACGGAGAGAGGAAACCAGACGGCGAAGACGTCGTCGTTTCGAGGTCATCTGCGAGAGTATCGTGGGCCCGGTCTCTGAGTGTAGCATCCAGCAGCGTTGATACGACTCGTCGTTCTGAGTTCGACTCTGAGTGTAGTGAGTTGGGTGACTCGGTGGGGTTTCTGGAGTTGCTGACTCAGCGTCGAGCGAATGATGTTAGGGTTTTTAAATTCTCGGAGTTGAAAGCGGCTACTAAAGGGTTTAATCGGACGCTTATGATTGGTGAAGGTGGGTTTGGTTGTGTTTATAGAGGAGTTGTTAAGGTCGCCGGTGACGGTGACGGTGATGGTGGTGGTGACGGTGGTGATCGGTTTTTGGATGTTGCTATTAAGCAATTGGATCGAAATGGTTTTCAGGCATGAAGTTTTTTTTCCCTTTTTTTTTAATTTATATTCTTAATTTTGTTTTTTTAAATAGTATTTAAGTGCTAAATAGTTAATACGGTAAAATATCGGATACCGGTCAAGGACTGATATTGCTGAATTTATATATATAGTGACTTAAGACTAACCAGTGGCGGATCTTGTCCGTTGAACGTGCCAGGGCCGAAAAACACGGGCACTAAAAAAAGCCCGGGCAACCCCGGGCCAAACATAGTATATATAAAAAATTTCGATCGAAATGCGGGAAATTAGCACTACGGCCGAAAAACTTGCCCGGGCCGTGGCCCTGCCACACCACAGACCTTCTAAGAACCGCCCCTGAGACTAACAATTTGGTATATTCTCCTACCGTTAAGAGATTAGTCTTTTGCAACAATTGTAGCAACTAGGAACTGACTAACAATTTGGGATTGCGTTTTCAACCTGATTATTTGATTATTGTGTTTTGAAATCGCAAAAAATCTATTTTGAGTGTTTGGTAAAAAGTTAATAAAAAGTGATTTTTTACGTTTTGTAGAGTTCAAAACGTGATAATCCATAAGTAGGTCACCCCTTGCTGCAGGAAAACGTGATAATCCAAAAACTGATTTTTTACGTTTTCACTTATTTATTTTTTTAAAATATATATACTTGCCAAACACTCAAATAGTTGATTATCTGATTATTGTGATATCAAACAACATAATCAAATCCAAACAATGTTGATTATCTGATTATTGTGATATCAAACAACATAATCAAATCCAAACACTATCTTTCTACAGCACGTTTTGTTACAGCTAATTATCTGATTCTGATTATTCAAAACGCATAATCTATTTTCAAAACTCAACCCCAAACACCCCCTAAAAACATTAACATTTAACAGTCACAACTAACAATTAATTAATTAAGACTTAAAACACTAATAGCAGCTATAAGAAGAAAGATGAATGGTAGAACTAAGAAGAAAGGTACTGATATTGGGAAAGTCGGTGATATATCGATCAATATCGCTGAAATTATCGGTACCGATATCTCGGTAGTGGAGTGTGAATTTGCTATGCATAGGAACACATAATTTGAATATTGATTATTTATTGACTTTGTATGTAGGATCATAGATATGTATTGCATAAGTTGGATTCATATTCATCTTATGTGGTCTCTTTTTTATTCATATGTTTTAGTTTTCAGGGGCATAAGGAATGGATCAACGAAGTTAACTTTCTAGGAGTGGTTAACCATCCAAATCTTGTGAAGTTAGTCGGATATTGTGCGGAAGATGATGAAAGAGGGATTCAAAGGCTGTTAGTTTATGAACTTATGAGCAATAAAAGTTTGGAGGATCATTTATTGGGTCGTTCGAAATCGCCTCTTTCTTGGATGACACGTTTACGAATTGCTGAAGGTGCGGCTCGTGGTCTGGCTTACCTACATGAAGAAATGGACTTTCAGGTTTCGTATTTTGATCTCTATTATTAGCTTATTTTACTTGGTTTATCGCCAAATAATTCATACACATGATCCGGCCCACTAAGTCGTTTTCCTTCATTATTTATGAGATTCGTAACTCCGAATGTAAGAAAAGTAATGTCCTTTTTTTTAACTCGGGCCCTTTTGTCGCCGACTTGCCTTTTTCAAGTTGTTCGAAGTATGAGTCTATTAAATTTTGGCACAACGTCATATCATTTATTGCAATTTGTCGAGACCTATCAGCCATTACTAATGAGCCATGTAACTTAAAGTTATGCCCCTTATATTGACCATGGCTATCTATATGTGTATATTAATCCACTTGTGTTATGGACTAATACCATTGCAAGGTATGGGACTTGTCCCACATCGGTTGTATGGGCAACTGATGTGGGGTTTATATACCAAATGGCTCTCTCACCCACCAGACTAGTCTTTTGGGTTGAGTTCTCTCGTTTGGTATGTAACATTGGTATCATAGCCAAACTCGGAGTGGTGGCCTGGAGAGAGCCAGCCGTGACCAACGAGGACCTTGGCCCTTAAGGATGGTCGATTGTTATGGACTAATACCATTGCAAAGTATGGGACTTGTCCCACAGGTATGGGACTTGTCCCACAGGTATGGGACTTGTCCCACATCGGTTGTTTGGGCAACTGATGTGGGGTGAGTTCTCTCGTTTGGTATGTAACAACTTGTTTGAGTAGTTGAGTATCGACCTCTTTATTTAACTGTCTTTCTTGAACATAACTACTAGGTTGTTTGGCAACTTCTGAATAGGTAAGTGCTAAACCAGTAAGAGGTCTGTGAACCATTAAGAGCCAGTATAATGCTTAACCATTCAGAAGCAAATGTCTGACCAATTCAGATAAGAGGTCTTAACCATCCAGACTCGGTATAATGCTTAACCATTCAGACATCTGCTCGCGAACCAAACAATCTGAACCATTGCTTTAAGTGTGATACATAAACTAACTAAAAACACATTTGTATGCACAAGTGTTTATGCGGTTCTTGCGCTTCTCTATATCTATGTATGTATTGTATTCATATTTCTCCTTGCTAAACGTAGATATTTTCCTTCACATTAATATGACAATTTAGCCGAACAACTTTCAAAGTTCGTCAAATTTGGTAACAAGAAAATAAATATACTAATTTTGGCAACTTTTTCTTTTTATGCAGTTAATCTTTCGAGATTTTAAAACGTCAAACATTCTTCTGGATGAAGATTTTACACCGAAGCTCTCAGATTTTGGATTGGCTAGACAGGGCCCCGCTGCCGGACTGACCCACGTTTCCACAGTCGTAAGTTCATTTCTCTACACGGACCGACATTAATAACTTCAGGATGTATTTATCGGACTAACACTTTATTTATATTTCAAAGGTTGTTGGGACAGTAGGTTACGCAGCTCCAGAATACGTACAGACGGGTAGATTAACATCTAAAAGTGATGTTTGGAGCTTTGGGGTGGTCCTATACGAGCTTATCACGGGTAGGCGAGCAGTGGAACGAAACTTACCGCGAAACGAACAAAAGCTTTTGGAATGGGTCAAACCTTACATTTCAGATTCAAAAAAATTCCACCTCATTATCGATCCGCGCCTCGAAGGAGATTACCCGATTAAATCGGTTCATAAACTCGCACATCTAGCCAACAAATGCCTTACGAAGAATCCTAAATCCCGGCCCAAAATGAGCGAAGTGGTCGAGATGTTAGGGAACATCATTGATGATGTCATGCCACCTCAAGAGGAACCCGAAGCCCAAACCGAAACGGAAACGGAAACCCAAGTTGCGGAAGAAAATGAAGACGGTCTAGGCGAAGAGGGATGTGGGGTTAACTATGTGAGGCGGGTTTTTGAATTTAAAGAATTGGTTAGTTTGAGAAACCGATCGTGTGGGAGATTAGATTGGCGGTATTGGACACACGGGAGTCGTTGAAATAAGCGGTTCGGATTCGGGCCTTTGTGTTTTGTATCACATTTGTTTGTATTCTACTTCATAAAACTATGATGGGCAAGTTCAGGTGGTTTTTTTTTACTCTGAACAAGGTCTAAGACGTCTAGTTTATATGGCGGTCCAAATAGCTTGTGTCTTGCAAATATCTTGCTCGAAATTCGGTCGTTTAAATTTTAGACCGAACTGAGCTGGCTTGTTTAAGTTTCGAGAGTCACGGTCGGCTTGCTCTTTGGTTCATGAATAAAAATTTAATTTTTACTTTAGTTTTAGGCTAGGTTGTAAAGCCCAATACCCAATTTCAAGCCCATTCCAATCCCCATTATTTTCTTGAATTACTTCCCTTCCCCTAAATCGTTCACTCACCAACCAGAATTTTTCAGTGGCCCCTAAATCAACAGTTTCTTTTAGAGATATATATTTTTTTGAACGAAAAATTTAGATCAGCGATGGATCATCGGAGTATAATCGTGCGACCAGCAGAACCACTCGATCATATCCATCTCCACTAGACAATAATGCCTATACACCAATTCAGGAAAATGATCTAAATTTAGAGTTCGATGCATACGTTGAAAATTGGTTCTTCATGGCAACGTCTTTTTTTATAAAGGCAAATTGTAAATAAATAATCCCACCTAACTCAATTTGACTGATAATAATCCCAAGTCAGTTATTGGCCGATAATAATTCGAACTGGTCAAAAATTTTTTTTTAGTAAAATAGTCCGCCGTTAAAATAGCTTAACGGAGTTAAGTTTTTTTCCGAATTACAAACCGATATTTTAGGGATTTTGATCAGAACGAGGATACGAGTCGATTGATGTAAAACTTACCTCGAAATACTGCCCCAACACACGAAAACGGTGCTTCAATTCGGGTGTTTAAATTTCCAATTAACAAAAATCAAGCCATTTCGAGAACAATTTCGAGGTAAGTTTTACATCAATCGGTTCGTATCCTCGTTCTGATCAAAAGGCCTAAAACATCGGTTTGTAATTCGGAAAAAAACTTAGCTCCGTTAAGCTATTTTAACGGCAGACTATTTTATAAAAAAAATTGACCAGTTCGTATTATTATCCAGCAATAACTGACTTGTTATTATTATCGGCCAAATTGAATTAGGTAGGAGGATTATTTATTTCCAATTCGCCTTTTATAAATACATTTATAAAAGATGGTAGCACCAAGGACACTTTACACTTAAATAATAACTAGGGTTTGTTCATGGCAGCATTTGGTATATATTGTTAAGAACTGGTCGACCCTTGGTGTAATTCAAAATAAAGTTTCAAAAAGTGAGAGGGATATCACAAAGTCAGCACCAAAAAGGCACATTAAGCTTGTTAAGTGGGAGTGGGGCAACATTCAAAATTGGCCCATTATTCATAACCTACCAGCACCCATAAAACACATTCAAAATTGGCCCATTATTCTAACGTTACTCTCCCAAAATTGGCCCATTAAGCTTGCTCACTTGGTAGAGGCTCTTGCCTCTTAGTGGGAGGTCTTGGGTTCAATCCCAAGCAAAGGTGAGTTATTTGTAAATATAGTAGTTTGGGAGAGTAACGTTAGCCATTCAAAAAAAAAAAAATAATAAATTTAAAACTTTAGATCAATCACATGATAATATATTTAGTAAAATGTATACCTCACAGGATATTATACTTTAAATGAATTGTTGAATTATAGAGTTTGATAAGCTCAAAATCAGGTTAATATTGGATGTTTACACATACACTAACCTGACTTAGGCTAGTGTTTAAGGGTAAGATTCGAATATACAGTCTTCTAAAAATAAAAAGTCATAGGAAGGGTATCAAACGGACTCCGATTGAACTCATTTTAGCGGCATTGGAACCGTGTCGTCAAACTCTATGATCTTAGATTTTAGGTTTTTCACATTTGGATTTTTAGCTTGTAGATTTTAGAATTTTTGTTTAGATCATTGTGTATTTTTATTTAGCATTGTGTTTTTTCTGTTCATGTGTCTTTTTTGCAATCCACTGTGTTTTTTTTCCTCTATATTTTGTGATGCATTGTGTGTTATATTTTGCGTTTCATTGTGTCTTTGTAGTTTGTACCCTCTTTCCTAATTTAGGAGACTTCGTATGATAACTTTATCCAATGTTTAAAACTATGTCGTTTTAGTTCATTTATATCAAAACCACCATGTTTTAGTTGATTTATATCCTAACACGATATTTTTGTTAAATACCTAAAAACTTGATTTTTGTAATTTTACTCTCCACACCAAAGTTTCTTTAGATCACAAAGTATCATGGACACAAAAAGTGTGTACTCAATGTTATATAAGCAAGATTTGACGATAAAAACATTACACATGAAACAGATTTTTATACGAAAAATAAAAATTAGAAAAAATAGTTTTTACATATTAATTCTGGCATAGGGTTGAAAGTTTGATGCAATTTATAAGTTACCAAGTTGGTCAAAACTAATTAAATTCTAAATTTTGAGTTATTCCAAAATCATATGATTTTATGTGAGGGCCGGTCCAAGCGTAAGTATTTTGAGGCTTGGGCTTTGGGCTTTCAAATACAGGGCCTCAGCTTTAAAAAAAATTAGTAATAATTATATATGACATTTGGGCTGGGTTACAATAGATATTATTGATGTATAGCGGATTTGTAGGGGTGCTGCATATGGAGCATTGTATTTAGGTGGCAATTGTGATTCATTCGATTTTATTTTAGGAGAAAGACCTAATTTTTACTTCCCTCTAGGCCACGAAAATAGTTGAGCCCACGCGGCTTATGTAAAGAAATGTGTAAACACTTTAGACGATTTCGTCTACGTAAACATGACGTATGCATGCCTTCAAAGTCTCAAAAACTTAATTTAAAACAACCTCATGTATCATTTAGTATTTTTAAAATAATGAATCTTGTTGATGCGAGAAAAAAACAAAAAAAGAACAGCTACACACGTCCTTTTCTTTATAAATCTTCACTCTCTTCATTACTTATATTAAACATTTAAAAAATATGATATGGCCATACAAATTCAAGTTTTATATATTTCTATGAAGATCTTTGATTAAATACAAACTCAAATAAGATTAACCCCACAACAAACTATACAACTATTTTACCAAAACCAACATTGTTCTTCTTCCCTTATGTTCTTGCACTCACTTACTATATATAGCCGAAGGCGAAGGCCGCGGATAGGCGGCGGAACGCTCACCGCTAGCGGCACCACCGTCTTGAGAAACTAAGCGCCTCGTTTGTGCCTCGTTGGCGGAATGTCTTCGTAACCTTGCCGCCTTCTTTGGATCTTGAAGTAACTCTAGTTCTTTAACCACATCTACCATGCTCGGCCTCAACCTTGGGTCCGTCGAAATGCATCGTAGGGCTAGGTTAGCTGTGGCGTGGGCCCCGTTTAAAGTGTATTGACCTTCTAGACGGTTGTCAAGAATCCGAAAAAGTTTCCGTTTGTGGGGTAGGTAGGGTTTGGCCCATGCAACTAGACTTTGTTCACCCGTGGGTCGGTTTTTGTCTATGGCTCTTCGGCCCGACAACATTTCGATGAGGACCACTCCAAAACTATAAACGTCACTTTTCGTGGATAAATGACCTATAAATGACCAAACATAAGACGATTAGATAAAAGAAAAAAAGTACTAAAGTTGAGAGAAAAGAAAAAAAGTACTAAAGTTGAGAGAAAAGAAAAAAAGTACTAAAGTTGAGAGAAGAAGACGTTAGTTAGTATACCGGTGGCTAAATATTCAGGGGCGGCATAACCATAGGTCCCCATGACCCGTGTCGAAACATGGCTTTTGTCGCCGGTGGGCCCGTCTTTAGCTAGCCCAAAATCGGAGAGTTTAGCATTGTACTCCTGTTTAAAAGAAACAATTAGTGGATAATTAATTGATTTAACCATTTAATTTAAAAAAGTACATCACAGATGACATACCGAATCAAGTAACACATTAGAAGTCTTAAAATCCCGATAAATCACTTTAGTTTCGGCACTATGAAGAAAAGCTAGTCCTTTAGCGGCGCCAAGAGCAACCTTTAACCGGAGACTCCATGTTAGCGGTTGAAAATAAGATCCTTCTGTAAAAAAAAAAAGTACAAACCCATCAATCATATGAAAAACTCGATCTTTTTATGTTGTGCTAAACGTAACTCACCCCTTATATTTTTTTTACCGATTGTAACCCCTTATCTCTCTACTTTACTCGATAGAGGATACGTTTACCATACAGAAGTACGTTTAGCCAACCCATCTTTTTAACGTATGAAATCGTTATAACTTTTAAGAAAACACGACTTACTCCTGAACAAGTGATTCTCCAAGCTGCCTCGTGGCATGAACTCGTAAACTAGAAGCCGATGTTCGTCTTCCAAACAATACCCAATCAAATTCACGAGATTCGGGTGCGAAAACTGCCCTAAATAGTTCACTTCCGCCTACAATAATCATACACAATTTGGATCATAAACATATCAATTATGACATAAATGGAATTATTTAAACGTGAACACACCCCCTAAAATCTACTCATAAAATCTAGAGTAAATTACAAAAATCGTCCTTTATGTATGTCACTTTATTGCAAACTGTGTCCTTTATCTTCAATAATTACAGAGAACGTACTCAATGTTTGCAAACCCTTGTAAGATATGTCCTTTAGTCCTAACTCAGTTAATTTTTTTGTGGTTAAATCTGACCAAATGGACCCCACATGAGGGGATTTTGGTAATTTTACTCTCATGTGGGGTCCATTTGGTTAGAATTAACCACAAAAATACCCTTATGTGGGGTCCATTTGGTCAGATTTAACTATAAAAATTAACTGAGTTAGGGCTAAAGGACATAACTTGCAAGGGTTTGCAAACATTGAGTACGTTTTCTGTAATTATTGAAGACAAACGACATAGTTTGCAATAAGTGACATACATAAAGGACGATTTTTGTAATTTACTCTAAAATCTAATGGAAATGAGGTTTACCAGCCATTCTCTGTGACCTTGAAAACTTTCTGCATTAAGTCTTTTGACAGCAACAACGACTCCAGACCCCGGTTTTGAAGCGGCGAACGATTGTTCATCGATCCACCCTTTATAAACCGACCCGAACCCACCTTCGCCCAACACGCTATCGGGCCGAAAATTTCTCGTAGCCATTCGAAGATCCGAATAATTAAAACTCTTCAAGTTACAAGATTGCAAGATTTCACCTTCGCTCCGGGGGATCGGAGGGTTGCAGTTGCTGCCACTTGAATTACCATTATCATTTCCTTCTGTACTTCCAGTTCTTGAACTCACCCCTAAATTATTATCAACAAATATATAATAAAATCAGATAATTTTATTATGATTTCAGAATATTCTTATCCCTTTTTATCAATTCCTTAATGGGTATTTAAAATTGATTCAATTCCATCATAACCCTAATTTCAAAATTGAATCTTGATAAATTATAACAATAAAAAGATTCTCAAAAACAGAGAAGTTCTTGAACTCACCCCTAAATTATTAAACAAGTAATAAAATCAAATAAATTTATTTTGATTTTAGAATATTCTCATCCCTTTTTATTAATTCTTTAATGGGTATTTCAAATTGATTCAATTCCCACATAACCCTAATTTCAAAATCTAAACTCGACAATTATACTAAAAAAAAAAAGATTCCCAAAAACAGAAAATTGATCATTACAAACCCTAAAAAACTGCATTAATATTAATAAAACACAAGAAATCAGTACCTGTGTGATATGGGCTTTCAGCTTTGATTCTAGCACTCAAACAAATACCCATTGAAATGATTATTATTATTCTTGAAAGTGGGTGTCTTTTTTCACTTCAACAAGATTCTTGAAACAACAAGATTTTATAAAAAGAAAAGCAGATCTGATCTGGGTGTTGTGAAAAAGGTGAAAAGAGATAACATGCAACTCTGTTTTATCACATGAAAGAAAGATATGGGGCAATCTTTTGCACTGGAACCAAGTTTCACAGTTAACTATGCCACAATTAAATTAAAAAAAAAAAAAAATCTTTTTTTAACAATTTGTGGTGAAAAAAGATGAATTTGCAGAAACCCACAACGAGGTTCAGTAGCAAGATTATGAATCTTGATTTGTACCTCGTTTTTATGAATTTTGTTTTTAATTTGGTGGTGGCCGGTGGATGGTGGGTGATTAGAAAGATTTTTGGTGGGTGTTTAGGCAACAATTGGTGAGTGGGGTGGTGGATATAGTTTGAGATAAAGTGTATTAATGGCGGATTTGGCTGCTAAATACTTGGTAGTGATATGGATATTAGCCGGTAGCCGGTAGCCGGTGGCCGGTGGGTGGCTCATTCACACTACTATCTAGTTTGCTTCATTTCACACACTCATGAGTCATGACTCACCAACTAGTTTTATTTTGAGTAGTTTTTAACAAACTATATTTTGTTAGTTTGTTTCCTCATAATTTTTTAAACCCAATTTTGGCCACCGCAATCTTTAAATTGGAGAGACAAGTTATCTTATTCTGGTCAGATTACATTGTCTTAATCGGGTTTTTACTGGCTTTAGAGTTTGGCTTGGATGTTCTCCTGGAAAACCCTACCGCATGCTGTCACTTGACAGTCGTTGTGCCACCACAAGAGCAGAACTCTCTGGTGTAACACACGGTAGAATGAAAACTCGGGTGGTTCAGGATTCGAATTGAGAACCTTGCACAAAACCTACCTCAAATCCTTCATTGTCTAAATTCACCAAAAGTGACACAAGTAGAGATTGAACTTGTGTATGCATTAGGCCACAGGTGAGGATGTAACTTGTTTCCTCATATTTGATGTTTAATCGAGAGTGTTTAGCTTAAGGATTTTTTTTTCTTTTTTAAGTAACTAAGCTAATAAATATGTTTTGAAGTGTTTGGATGAAGTAAAAGAAATTGTATTACATTTTAGGGTGTAGAGAGTGGCTAGACACTTGAAAGTGGTAAACTTTAAAATCAACTAATAAGAGTGTGACATGTCATTCAACCTTAATTGTTTAAACTATGCTCAAAAGTGTTGGCAATGGTTAGACACTTCATGTATTGGTAAACTATTTAAAAAAATGTGTGATTGGTTGAGATGGCATTGACCCCACCACACACCCCCCTCTCTCTCCTTCCCTCCATCTCCCCGCTTCGGCAAACCCTTACTGCTTCTCCATCTTTACCGAGTGGCAAAACCCACCGGCGGCGGTGTTACCGCTTTGCCGAGTGAGTTTGCCGCCCACTCCGGACACCCTTATGTTAGAAATAAACAACTTCTATAATCATTTTTTAAGTGGGTATGATTATGGTGGTTGTTGTAATCACTTTTTTAAGTAAGCATTGTCACACCCTGTTTTTATTGTTGATTTATAAAATTCACCGGGATAACCCTTTACAAAAAAAAAAAAAAAACAAACATATGTAATTCCATGAATCCTCTAAACTTGAAGTAAATTAAATTTCGCGTTTATGTGATTTAAAAAAAATATATTAAAAAATGTCCATTGTATATTAGTTATTAAAGAAAATAAAAAATAGCTATTATTTTATATCTTTATTTTAATTTGTCCTTTTACCCCATGCGTTGCGGTGATAATTTGTTTGGTGTTCATTCGCTTCATTACAGTATCAATACATTTCACCAATCCATTGGCGAAGCCTTATCCCCCGGTCCCATTGATTTTTTGCTCGTAATGTTAATTTTACCGAAAATTTCTGAATTTTTTTATTGTAAAATATTGGATTTTAAAAGTCTGGTCTCCACTAAGTTTCCGTTCAAACTCTGCTACTTCGCCCATCAAAAGGAAAATTCTTTATGTCTTCAACCGTTTTACCAATAAAGATGTATCGATTGTTAAACTCTTTCCCGTTTCTTGTCTTTCAAATTTGCCAAAGCGTGTCGTAAGAAGAACAACAACAATCAACTTCTTCTAAGATTTGAAACCTTTAGCATTGTCAACCACTTGTAGCAGTGCCCTACTCACTTCAAGTCAAACACTAACTAATAAAATACGAATGACCCCATAATATGTAGCATAGAAAAAGTCAAACAAATGCTTTTAAGACTTTAAAGGTTACATAGGTGTCCCAGTTGTGAAAAGGGTTGGCCAAAAATATTCCTCCATTTTTTACAAATACACCCCCCCCCCCTCGTATCTAATCATTCACTAATATCTTTTTGGACCAGCGTTTAAAGGACGTACAAGAGACACGATGAGTTATACTAGCATTTTAAGCGTTTTAACATGTGTATGGAATGGTGAATTGGGTTCTACGTGCATTAATAACAGGTATTAATATAGTAAAAGATAGAATAAAAAGGGTATGAGAAAAATATTTTAGGAGTGTGGTAATATGATGACCCTTAATACCCGGTATAAGGGTGTATAAGAGGGTAAACCGGGTCAAATGAGTGTTTAATAAACAGGAAGTGAATAAGTAACAACTTGTACATTTACCTACCTCCAAGTGTGTGACATTTGTTTTATATATTTTAGTCACCTTTTTTAAAGTTGAGTTACAGATAGGACTGTAGGATGATCAAATAAGCAAAATTAATGTACCTTTTCTAACCGGCTTTTTAGGTAGACACTGCACAAGTAAGACAAAAACTTAAACATGTTTTATTAAAGTTTAGATGCCATTAACATACTAATTATAAGTACAATGACTAGTATGAATAAAAAGGGATAATGAATTTTAATAATCCAAACTATTAGCTGTTGGCCGACAACGGTTCCAACTTCAAAAATAACCAGTGGTGGTCCTACATTTTCACATATTGTAAACCAATAGACTTTTATTAACAGAACCTTAATTTCTTTTTGTCTCCTTATCCATTTCGGTTTAATAAAAGTTCATTGGTTTACAATATATGAAAAGGTGAGACCACTGGTTATTTTTTAAGTTGGGACCGTTGTCGGCCAACGACTAATAGTTAGGATTGTTAAAATCCACTATTCCGAATAAAAAAATGGTACCGTGGCCCAACAGATATTAAAAAAAAACTGATATACACATATCTACTTGATGTTTTAAAAGTGTTTTTAAAAGAGATATTGAGAAATGTAACAGAATCAATGAGAAATCAGAAATATATATAATATTAAATGGTTAACTAATATAAACTTAGGTTAACTAAATATGTACAGCAATCCATTATTTGCATATAAATGTTATGTAATATTGTTTATTGGACGATCCGGTTCATAAAATCACCTAGCCAGAAAAGTAACGAGATACGTATATAGCTTTTGCACTAGTGGTTTTTCTAATTCGCTCAGAAGTGGCCTTGTGCTACTTGATTAGCGTATAACTGAACCACATGCCACCAATGGTTTCAAATTTGTGATAGTTTTTCCTTAACTATTATGGGGGTGGTAGTCTCGCGCGCGCGCTGGAAGGGGGGGGGTTGGTTAAAAAACTAGTGTAGTTTGTGGTAATAAATCTCGATCGCCCCCCTTAAAAGTTTTGTTAAACTCCTTAGAAAATAAATCATAAATCACCACTTGGTGTATGGAAAACACTACGTCAAGTTTAAAGTTGCAATGGTTTGTTTAGAGTTTGGGTCTGTTTTGACAACTTTTAAATTGGTAAGTGTTGAACCAGTAAAATATTTGAACTAGTAACAGTTCTGGATAATTACAAATAGTATAATATTTAAGCATTCAGAGGTAAATGTCTGGTGAATTCAGATAAAATGTCTTAACCATTCAGACTCAGTATAATGCTTAACCATTCAGAGACAAATGTCTTAACCATTCAGAATCTACGCGTGCAACAAACAATTTGAACTATTAAATGTTGAACTAGTAAGATGTCTAAACCATTAAAAACGCATTAAGGGTGGAAGGTATAATATACGGTGAGTTATGCGGGGAGTTAGAGTCACCGATCGGTGACTATACCGAGTTGATGAAGTTGATCGGTGAGTTGGAGAGAGAGGGTGAAATCGGTGTGTAGTCACCGAATGTGACTTTCGATTGTCAATCTTTAACGTGGGAAGCATGGTGTAATTTTGATGTATGTATGTGGTGTTTTGGTGGATGTTGTAAGGATGCCGTGTTAACAGTTGTTGACCGGTAGATATCAATAAAAGTTTGTTTGACGTTCAAAAAAAAAAGGTCACCGAATGTGAGTGATGGGGTGATGGAGTAGAGAGAGAGGAGAGAATTAACTAATCAATATTTTTTATTTTTTAATCTACTCAAAAGCCCTAGAGTGATTAACCATACTCACTGATTGAGTGCAAAATAAAGAGTGAAATGAAGAGTTGACATAACATAATATTATTGGATAGAATTTCATTCAATCACCCTAGAGTGAATGTCCTTTCTGAAATATGAGGGTAAAACAATAGTTATGATGGAAAGAAAATGAAAGCATAAAATGAGGAGTGAAGTTTTCTAGAAGACGTGTACGGATTTATTGTTTTAGCGAATGAAAAAGTCAAACCCATTGCGAGATTTACGGTGCGTACATACGCCTAACTTGTGCCACCACACCCCCTACCATTTTTTTAAGTATTATTTCCAATTATTATACATCAAAACATCTCTATGTTCCCTCTGATTTTAATTAATAAAGCTACCCACAAGAAAACATGCAAAAGGTATATATTAAACTTTGTAGGAGCTTGATTTGATAAAAAAAAATGAATTGATTTAGAATCTGATACTTTTCTTTTTATTTATGTGTGTGGTTCGTAATATTCGTTTGAATTGGATCTGAATTCAAATAGTTAATCATGCATCATGTGATGACGTTGATAGCTGAAAAACACGAAGGTACATGCATCAATAACTCTCTGTCCCGATTGTTTGAGTGTTACGTGTCTTAGGTCCAAGGCTTGATACAAAACTACAATCGAGCCGGGGGTCTTACTGGAAGCAGCCTCTTTATTCCTACGGGGTAGAGCTAAGACTGTCTACATCTACCTTAGCTTTGCTATTAGTGTAATTTACTAATGAGTATGATGATGATGATTCATTTTTTTTAAATAGTTGAATTTGGCGTCACTTTTAAAGTGTGAAGTAAATAAACCAAATGAACTGACCTCCCACTCTATCTCATTGCCACCGTTTACAATGTTGTTTTGGGGGTCAATTATGCAAAGGGTTTTCATAAAATCATCAATGAACATCGCTATTAATGTTCATGCTGCTAACTATTAGATTAC
Source organism: Helianthus annuus (assembly GCF_002127325.2). Classification (NCBI taxonomy): domain Eukaryota; kingdom Viridiplantae; phylum Streptophyta; class Magnoliopsida; order Asterales; family Asteraceae; genus Helianthus; species Helianthus annuus. The sequence continues at coordinate 163,839,631 of NC_035440.2, read as the reverse complement.
AACAATTATTTCCGCACATGGAATTGATTGTTCTTGTTGTAACAAGCAAATGTTAGATAGTGATGGTTGGATTTCAACAATCATCAACTCATATTATTTGTACTTTTTTAACAACATTGCTAGAGGCAAAGAATCACATGTGAGGATTAAACTTGAGACGTCAAATGAATATCAGGACCATGTGTTCACAAGGATCACGTAAATTAGTCTTCTTTGGATGCGTTCAATGGACTTGGAAACTCTAGCCAATCTTTAATCGTACGATCTCGTATTACATGTAATGAGGATGTAAGACTCGTGACGATAAAGTCATACATACTTCCGAAGCAGAATAATTTATCCGTACAAAAAAATTGTACCATGTCCCCTTGTAGTCAAGCTTGCAATCGAAGCAATTATTTTATGTTTTTCTTATACATAAAGTTATTTTTATATGCATCAAAAATATAGAAACACTAGAACATTCACTAGGATGATTTTATAAAAATAAATTACAGTGTGAGGAGTGAGGATCTCTTTCCTTTTAATAAAAATATGGTTTGAGTATAAAAAATAGTATGAAGGTATTTTTAGAGAATTACACGAGTTTAAAAACAGCAGTTCTTTGTTGGTTCGAAACCATGATATATACATATATGAAAATACAATGGATTTTTTTAGATAAAGTAAAATCATTTTCTTTTCTTATGTTATTGGTTTTTAATTTTAACAAAAAAAATATTGTAATAATATGTAAAAAAGTATAATAGGAGTACATGACAAGTATAAATCATCAAAAATATTTGTAATAATATGGAAAATAGTATTAGAGGAGTATAGGACAGGTATAAATCATCATTAATGAAGAAGAAAAGAAAAGAAGACACGTATAAAAATGAATAAGGTTTGAAATTGACCATTAATGAAATAAGGAAATATCAAGTAAAGATCAACACTTGCCGAAAAATAATAGAAAATCACGTGAATACAAATTTTAGCGTTTATAGGTTCTTATTTATTAATTGATATAAGTTCGTTAACATTTAATTTATTTTGGATTGTGAGAAGCTACCAACTTTTCTATTTTCTCTACTCTTATGCTAATTTTCTTTTTTATCATCTCCTCTTTTTAGATTAACTTTTTTCCTAATAAGTTGACTCGGTTTACGGTTAACAAAAACTATAATGATATAACATCATCTTAAATGGTTAATGTCTCTTAGATCATGCGTAATGTGCATTATAAAGGTGTAAAATGGTTTAATAACGCTCCACACCATGCCTATTGACATTATAGGGGAAGAGGGGGATACATTTTTAAATAATACCCAATGCGAAGAAAAAGACAGAGAAAATAATATATGAAAAAGCGTTAGGGGCCTTAACCATTACATTGGTGACATTAACCATAATGCCAGGGGGTAATGGTTAAGGCCTCTTAATATCCTTTCATTCATTATTTTCCATATTTTTTCTATTCATAGGGCATTATTCTAGAAATGCCACTATAATGCCCATGAGTAATAGTGTGGGTGCGTTATCAAACCCTTTCATATCCCTATAATACCCATTACGTATGGCCTAAGACCGTGGGGTATGGTGGGGCGTGGATTGGGAGCATGGTGCAACACGTGGAGTATGGGGCACCCAAGACCAAAAGCCAATTTTAAAGGGGTATGGTGGGGCGTGGCTGGGGTGGCGTGGCCAAGCCACATCATAATGAGGTTCCGCCATGGCTAGTGCTCTTGGCTAATGAGGTTCCGCTATGTCATGTGGGTAGCCCCGCCCAGCACCCGGGCTGAATCACACGCCAAACGGGCCATGCCGAAACCCACACCCACCCAAGATGGTGACTTGGGCGTTTGTACCCAACCCACGCCCCAACCCTGCACATACCCCATAGTCTAAGAATACAAGTGGGATACATGAAAGTCGTTCAAGTGTTATAATATTCTATGAACAATTTTGTTTTAACGTATGTAGTGTGACCAATAAACAAAATGCCCCGTTTGTGGTGTGTGTACATATAATGTATATATGTGTGGACGTTCGGAGGGTAAAAGTGAAGTGATACTAGCTTTAACGTTATTCTACTAATTTCGTGAAAATAACGTTAAAAGCGGTGGATGGTTAATCATGCATCATGTGGTGACGTTGATAGCTGAAAGACACGGGGGTATATGCACCAATCAATCTAACTCCCGGTTGTTTGAGTGTTATGTGTCTTAAGTCCAAGGCTTGAAGCTTGATACAAAACTACAATCAAGCCGGGGGTCTCACTGGAAGCAATCTCTCTATTCCTACGAAATAGAGGTAAGACTGTCTGCATCTAACATTCTCAGATCCTACCTTAGCTTTACTATTTGTGGGATTTACTGAGTATGATGATGATGATGAGTGTGACCAATAAACAAACATATGTTATTGTTTATTTTAACATATCTGGACATCTGGTGATGGATAAACAAACAAATATTAATGTTTAATGTTTATTTTGACATGTTTAGTGATGTATAAACGAACCCAACAATATTGTTTAGTAATTTAAAAACAAAAAAATAACACAAGAAAAGGTTGGGAAAAGTGGTCGATTGCCACCCCATTCCCAGCGACTTCTGTCCTCAAATTGTACACTCACAGTTATCATTAACTTGACTTTGACAGGCCATAAAACCTAGGAATTTATGTTATTCATAAAAACCGACAAAGGATCTAAAAGGATTAAAATACTCAAGATTTATATTTATGTATATTGTAATAATAATCTTTTTTTTATTGTGATATAAAAACTAAGTATACCATTTTTAATCTTTTTTAATAATAATGGTTTTAAGAAAAAATAATATGAATGCAAATGGTTGTGGTTGGGAAATTTTGAGCTAAGAACTTGAGTGTGATGTTGAACTCCTACCAAATTAGATAATGCCCATTGCTTTCACCATGCAAGTGGCTAAAACAATTACTTAATATTTTATTTTGCGATATTGCCTATAAATTGTATTTCCTTTTTTGTAATAAAAATAAGAGATGTGTGACTATTCGAATGTACAAATATGATATGAAGCTTTATTTTCCTTCATCCAATCCTACTCTGTCATATCAATAGTCAACTTCTAGTTCCATTTCTTATTTTGCTCTCAATCATTGGCAACATTTTACCTAAATAATTATTTCTTTGAAAAAAACAAAGTTAAAAATAAAGATAAAAGTGTGATTAAGTGAAAGAGAGCGGGACCCACCATTAACCATTTCTCTCTCATCTTCTTTGATCGATGAACACTCCCCGTGTGATTGAGTTTACCATGAGGTGAATGGGGTTGGCCACGGTGTTCCTACGAGGGCAATAGTCCCCTCTTCCCCTTCACTGCATATCACCCTTAGAAAAAAGTTTGCATGTTATCATATAATGATTGTGCTAATAACCATTTACCATTAGGCTGTAGGGTGTGGAGGGGCTTGTGTTGGGGGCATTGTTCGACACGTGGCGAGGGTGGGATCCACAAATTTATGGTGAAAAATGAGGGGTGTGGTGTGGCGTGGCTTAGCTTGGCGTGGCCAGCCATGTGAATTTTTTTCAATTAAAGTTGCCAAACAAAGCCAGCCATATTGGACCAGCCAACCAAAGCCAGCCAGCTCACTCTGCCCCCCGCCCCCCGCCAGGCTGAATACCCACCCCAAAAGGGGCAACGCCATGCCAACGCCAACCCGGAGTGAAACAGCTAGCGTTAAAGGGCATCCCCACCCCAACCAACGACCCAATCCCCACAGCCTTAACTTGTCATTCTAGAGTTATTAGAGATTTTAATATATTAAATTTGTATTAAAACTATTAACCATATATAACAATAGAGTTAAATGCCATTTTAATTCCTGAGGTTTGGTCCAAATTGCCATTTTAGTCTAAGTAGTTTTTTTCTCCTCCGGGTCCCTAACTTTTCCATTTTCTTGTCATTTTGATCACATTGCCTAACTCAGTCTAAAAATCTGGTTATAACCAGGAGTATTTTTGACATAACTGTTGTGTAGTAATAACCAAGGATAGTTTACAACATAATTTATAAACCTCATAATAATTTAATGCCAAAAATACCCCTGATTATAACCTGGTTTTTAGACTAAGTCAGGCAATGTGATCAAAATGGCAAGAAAAAGAAAAACTCTGGAACCTAGAGGAAAAAAATCTATTTGGACTAAAATGACAATTTAGACAAAAACTCAGAGACCAAAATGGCAATTTACTATTTTACTCATAACAATATGCTTTGTAAGTTTAACTATGATTTACTACTAGAATTTTTCATTTTGGAGTTTGGACAATTTCGTTTTAGCAGGCTTTATATGAGTCAAATGTTGGTATACCATATAGGCCCAGAAAAATAGCTCCTTTTAAGCCCAGATGTTACTCGAATCAATTTACCGAAAAAATGCTAGACACGAAATTCACAAGTTTAACGTTTGAGTCTCTTTTAACCGATTCGGATTAGAAACTGGTCAAGCCTGACTACGTTCAGCCAAATGAGTCACGTTCAGGTTTACCTGTTTAACTCTGTTTTTAACTTTTTTATTCTTTTAAATGTGATTTATGTAATAATTAAATTAATTGGGTATTTTTATGCCAAAATTTTAGCAATTTAAATATATGGTTGACATAGGTTAAACATAATTGCAAAAAATAATAAATAAATAAATAATGTGTAAATTTAGAATTTTATAGTATTCGTATGCAAATTTTTTGAGGGCGTTAAACAGGTCGTGTTCATATCAACCTATGTATACATGTGTGATGTTGTGGTAATATATGTGATATGAGTTCTTGGTCCGTGTTGGGTTCAATCTGCCAATGCACTAGCACAACCCTAGACAAAAGAACCCAAACTCCAAATATTCGGAATGGGTTGGGATTAGCTCTCATTTTTTTTTTTTTTTTTGTGAGTTTGGAATGAGTATGGTATTATGTGATGCCTACCCGTTTAACCAAATCAAATCGAATATATTGATATATTAAATAATTAAATTAAAATTTATTAAATATAATAAAATACTATGTTGAAGTTGTTGCAAATGTGAAACTATGGAAAGGATAAAAACTCCTATAAATGTAGTCAAGTATTTGATATTTTCAATCACGGATTTTAGGCGAATATAAGTGTGGGTTTCAGGTAATAGGCATCCTAATAGGTTCGGATTATTATTTTCGGGTCCGGATTATTCGGATTCAAGTAACAAGTTGCATAAACCACTAGTTACTAACCCACAAGATTGTGACCTTAAATAAATACAATGACATAGTATAAATATAAAATGTTCATAACCTAATACAAACTGGGGATTTTGTAATTTGTAATATAAATATAAAATCTCTTTTTCAAGAAAATGCAAAATAATTAGACCGAAACCATCACCGAAACTGTTCAAGAACTTTCAAAAGACTGTAGGTTTCAGCATCCGGCCTACACCCTCCGAGAATCATTCGTCTCAACAGATTCGGATCATATACTTTGGCCTTCACATAACCCTTAATCAAAGCATTATAAACAAAACTATATCTAGCATAACTTGCTTTCTTCAATTCATCAAACAACTTCTCTGCATTCTCCACATCACCGTTTTCCGCAAAAAGATCGACTAACGCAAAAGTCGTTTCCAACCACGGGGTTGACTTTTTCACACTCGTGCTCGTTGTCAAATCCATACCCATGTCTAACGTCTTTAAAGTTTCCGTTTTTAACCCTGATTTTAAGCAACCAACAGCGAGATGTCTAAACGTAATCGAATTTGGTTTGCATCCGTATTTCTCCATTTCTTTATACAACCCAGTTGCTTTGCTAACAAACCCGTGTCTACAATACACGGATATCAACGAATTGAAATGCTCGGTTGACTTTAATTCCTCCTTTGACTTCAATTCCGACCAAAGATCTTCAGCTCGACTTACATCACCAATCTTTCCGAAAGCTTCGATTGCAAGAACATAGCTTTTCGATTTAACACGGGGTTGTTCTTGCACGATTCTCCAAATTCTTTCAAGATCCTTCGGTTTTCTTAAATACCCGTATAATATAACGAGAATATCTAGCGTTGACCAGTTCTTCCCGGTCATTGACTTCTCAATAGCTTCGACATACGTCTCACACGCAGTGTATAACCTAGCTACCGCATGTGCAGTCGCAATTATGCAATACGTTATCTCATTCGGTTCTACATTCACTCGCTTCATGTCGCCGAAAACTTTAAGTAGCCCTTCAATATTGTGTTGGTTAGCTTCCATTTTCAAAAGGATGTTGTAAGTGGAGACGTGTGGGGCCACCTTATCGGCTTTCATTTGCGTGAGGATTTTCGGGATGGATTTTCTTCGGGTCGGGGACGAATGGAGGATTATTAAGCGGTTAAAGACCATGTACGAGATGGAATAACCGAGTTCCCTCATTTTTTTCATGTAAGCTAATGATAACCTTATCATGCCTTTATCTAAGCACACGATTACGAGATTGTTGTAGAGTAATTCATCTTGGAATTCTATAGGGATGTGAGAAAAGAGTTTTTCACCTTGTGAGATCCCGTGAAGCTTTGCGGTGAATTCTAGTAGATACGAGTAATCAAGTTGCTTTGGCATGTAAGGTCGTTCCCTAATCACCCATTCCATCACCTGCAAAAGATTAACAAACATATAAACAAAATTCATATCTATGTCATCTCTTTTACATATTAGTCTTTTTACAGATCCTAACTTTGACCAAGTTTGACCCGGGGTGTACATGAAGCGCCGCCTCAAGGCACTGAGGCGTTTCGCTTGTTTTCAAACCAAGCTTTATAGTATATACGCATGTATACTTAACAGACAAATGCACATTCATTTCATAAGTAAAGTAAAAAGAGCAAAAATAAGGTAAAATATTCGAGTATGTTCTTTCAGACATTTACACAAACACCTTACGGGCATTACCTCAAGTGCACGCTTATTGAACTTCCGCTTGCGTAAACGATTAATGGTGTGAAAGATATCGCCTCTGTCGATCGGAAACCCATCGCCCATCCAGCTCTGGAACGCGAATCCAACAGGGACTCCTTTCGCTAGCTTCTCTATCCTTCCACATAAGCTTTTGGGTTCTTCTTTATTCTCGTTGATCGATTGAGAAACGTCAATTGTTTGTTCGTGTTTGATAGATTTGAAGATATCAGTTGCTTGAGTGCAGAATCGAAGAGTTTTGGAGTTGAGGAAGTATTGAGTGGAAAGTGTTCGACGAAATGCTCGAAAGAACTGGCGTTCGAACAAAGGGACAGCTGCTTGCATGCCTTTGTGGGAAACTACTCTGGTCATTGGACATCGTCTGATATTAAGTAGACGGCCCAATGGGCCAACGTAATGTTGGATTACAATAATAATTTTTTGAGTTAAATACCATCTTAGTTCATGTGGTTTGGGCTGTTTTGTCAGTTTATTCTAAAGGTTTCATTTTTCGTATGTGAGTCCAAAAAGATTTCACCATTGTTATTTTAGTCCACTGGGTTAACTTCATCTATTTTTTCTGTTAACGAGAAGAGCAATTCGGTCATTTTATATGTAATTCTGTTAACTAGAAGAGCAATTCAACCATACAAAATGACCGAATTGCTCTTCTCCTTAACATAAAAATGGATAAATTTAACATAGTGGACTAAAATGACAACGATAGACGTCTCTAGTCGCATCCCATTGAGGGGTGTGCACGACTCGGTTTGGGTTGGGTTTGGCCCAAAACAGTAACCATAAATGAAATGTCAGTTAAATAGATAATGATAACAATAAACGACTGGTTAAGGCGGTTTGGCTAATTGGTTTTAAAAATTGGGGCGGGTTGGGTTATACGGAGTGTGTATTGAGTTCTAAATACTAAATTAGTATTTAGAATTATGCTAACCTTAGTGTGTACATTTTTTCCTTTTTGATTTCTGGAATTCGTGGTTACCAAACCCAAATTGTTATGCATTCATACAACAAAGTGCATATTAATTATTAAGATATCCTTTTAAGTTATAAAAGTGAATTAGTAGTATGCATGAATGCAATGTATCTTTTATTATTAGGGTGTAAGGGGTGCATGCCTAATGAGATGGGGGGAAATTTTACTCACCCAATCATACCATGTCATTTCCCCTCTCATTCTTCACTCTTGCCCATAAACACAAGGGGTGGTTTCCCTCAAACCATTTAAAAAAAGAGAGGGATGATTGGTTGAGAAGATACTGGGCCCCACCACTTACCCCGCTCCCTCATCTTTGCCGCAAGCGGCAATCTTTCCTCGAGAAACTCCTCCAACCCATCTTTATCGCGCGACAACTTGGTGTGGCGGTGGACTCCCCGTGCGACAACTCCTTTTGCCGCTTCCTTTGCCGAGATCACCCTGGACACCCTTATGCATCGATTAGATTAAATGTAGAGGGTCTGTTCGGCTAACCGTTATTTTAATAAATAGCTTCAGTTTTGTCAATGATAGAAATATTAATAATGTAAACCGACCCATTAAACTTCGAATTACACTTTTTATTTTTGAATCTTACGTAATATATTTCAACAACCAAAAAAACCGAACCGAACCGATGCTAAACCAAAATAACTGAAACCGAAAAAAACCGAAATCGAACGATTTTCAAAAACCAAAACCAAACTTTCGGTCACGGATTTGGTTTTTACTCAAAAGCCGAACCGAAGCGAACCGTACACACCCCTATAACACATGTATAGTGTTAAAGTTATTGAACATTTGACTATAATACACATCACACTCATTAGTTGGTTATTTTCTTTACTTCTAACGTTGTCTCCTATCGTTTCATGCCCTTTCACTCCACATTACTCCTACGTCATAAAGTAACCATCACCCCACTAAACAAATCTTCACCCCACTTTCTTTCACAAACACCTACTATGGTTTCACCCTTTTCACTACGCAATAATAGGGATGAGCACGGTACTCGTTCGGTACCGAAAGTACCGGTACCGAAAAACGGGGAAGATTGGTACCGGTACCGAATATACCAGTTCGGTACCGGTACTTACCGGTGTTTTACCCGTCAATACCGGTACTGGTACCGAAAACGGGGAAATTGGGTACTGGTACCGAATATACCCGATACGGTACTGGTTCGATACCAGTACCTGATACCAAATGCTCATCCCTACCCAATAAAATAATACTACTCTTAAATAAATTAAAAAAACAAACAAAAAATTGTGATTGGTTGAGAAAAGCAAGGACCCCACCACACAAGCCCCTCCACCACGATTCCCCCTCCATGCCTACCCCCACCACACCCACTTCCCCGCCCCTTTCTCCGGTGTTCCCTGCCCTCTCACGCCATGCCACTTGTCACCTAGATGGGGCGTTAGTTGATAGTATACATTATACAATTGGTAAAATTGGACCTTTGGCATACTAAAATTGTATAACTGGTCAAGTATATTAAACCTTAAACTTAAAACGGGTCCAAATACACCAACATCACCACCTATTGCTAGTCGACTTCACCTATATCGCCATCGTTACACCATAACCGCTGGCAAGAAGTGTGACAAGCAACCATGATACGACACATGTACCAAGTGGTAAGGGTTAAATGCTTTAAACAAAAACATAAATATGAAAATATCTAAGTAGCGAAGTCACATAATCCTGATATTCCATTATATGATGAAAACACGTTGTGTACTGGGGGAGGATGAAGCTAATAACGCCGTTAAAAATGACGTGTTTTTGTACACACCTAGTTCAAAACGCTTTAAAAAAGTTTTTCTAAAATACATCAATAAGGTACGCAAATTAATTTGAAAAAAATTTGTGTAATTTCATAAATATATTTTTCCTAAAAATAATAAGTGTATAAATGTTATTTGCATTTTTATAAAACTAACACAAATACAATAATTGTGGTTTTCACATTTTAACCGTTGATTATATCTCATCTCACCCTTGTTAGGTATTTAAACTTGTTACTTGATCATTCTTTTCCTTTATATGTGTGTCATGGAGAGAATGTTAAGAGATGTTGGTCACTGACAAAACATGCGACATGAGAGGGAAAACGAGAAAAGAAAAGGAAAAATTAAGATATTTTAAATATAAAATAAAATACTTTTTATTTTCTACATAAGCTTCGTACTTTTTAAATATATAATAAAATACATTTTATTTTCTACATAAGCTTCGTACGTTTTAAATGATTTATGATATCATTTGATTTTTTAAAAACCACCTCACTAGAAAACTCGGACTTACTACTCATTTGCAACAAAACGTTAATGTTGGAAAAAGCCCCGTCGAAAACTATTTAATATTGCTACAAATTTACAACAAAACTGTGACAAAATTAAATGTTTTTGGTTTTTGTCACTATTGTGTAGCAAATTTGTTGGGGTTTTTTTTTTTTGTCATCGTAAACACGTCACAATTTTGTCAAAATTTGTGACGCATATTTTTCCGTAGTAAAATGACAACTTTTCTAGTAGCGTGACCAGCTAACCCTCTTTGGTTCTGCCCCTGTTATGATTAGCAACATTCGTTGATATACGAATCAATGTGAATAACGAAAAACACAACAATGATGATACCCAAACAAAAGCATGTTCCATTAATACTTCATAGTGACAACCTTCAACACATTAGACAACCATGGATGTAACCCACAAATGCATGTGGATCCATTCTTATTCAACACATAAACATAAAAACACAAACATAATTCAAACACTGCTGCTTGTTTGGGCTTCTGGTTTCATCTTGATCCTTAGCAGCTGCAGTTGTTACCACACTTGCAGTTGTCACCACACTTGCAGTTGCAGTTTCCACCCTCAGCAACAAAGCTGCCCTCACTTCCCTCAGCAAACCTACACATATATTCCATTTAAATGAATAAACATTAATTAATAAACACAAACAAATCATTATGAGATCAAAGTTTATATCTAGAGGTGTAAACGAGCCAAGTCGTCTGTGAGCTACTAAAAATTGACTTGCTAAAAGCTTGAATTGAGCAGAGATTAAACATGCTCGAGTCTAAACCAGACTTATATTTATAAAAAAAATTATATAATATTTTAAATGTATTAGTTCTGTTTTCAATCCACCAAGGATTAGGAGCATATATTCTATTTTGCAAATCAAATTTAAAGTTAATATTCGTGAAGGGCGAGGCTGACGGTGTTTTGTTTTTTTCCGGATCAAAATCATCAATTTCCCAATCTCAATTGGTTGCGGGTTTTTGTTTTTTTTTTTCAAATATCTTAAATATATTTATATAATAATTATAAAAAAACAATTATAAAAAAATAACTAAATAATATATCGTATATTTATATATAATAATTAAATAAATTAATAAATATGAAAAACTACTCGCTAGCCGAGCTCAAGCTTTAAATATAGAGCTTGAAAAGAGCCAAGCCTAGTCAAGCTCGGTTCAACTTGTTTACACCATTAGCTATATAATTCAGTTGTAATGTGACGATGTCACGTACATCTGTTTTGGGGCAACACCGTCAACGATCATGACGGTGGTGGACGAAACCTCAACATCAGGGTACATTCCGCATCTGCAAACACAAATTAAAATTCAGTAAAACCATCTATCAATGAAATGAACTCGATAAAAGATTGGACAACACGTCAACACGTACCCGTTGCAGCCGCTGCCGCATGAGCAGCTTGAGCCGCACCCGCACTTTCCGCTGCAGCAAGACATGATTGAGTGGTTTAGAGAGGGTATTGAAGGGTTTTGTTGTGTGTTTTTGCTTGAGTTTGTTGAAGCTTGATGGTGTTATTGGGGATGAAGGGTGGTGGTATATATAGTGTTTTGTGGTGAGGATCGACCGTACACGTGTATGGATCTAAGGGAAGTTACGTATGTAGGGAATTGTTGGGTTTGTCACTTTCATGCAATGGACCAGATTATCAAAGTTAGTGTAACTAAATGAAACCGTTCATTTCAAAGCAAAGCCATTGTTTTTTCCGGAAAATCATGAAAATGATCCATAAAGGTTTAAGAAAATGCACTATTTACAATGAAATAAGGATTTATTTTATTTATTCATTTTTTGTAAAAAGTTGAAGAAGAAGTAAAACAATTTTTTAACGTACTCCCTTTGTTTAGGTTTAAACGTAGAACATCCCTTTAAAAAACAGGTCATAACCAAGTGAATAACGCCACGTTAGCATTAAATGGGTTTGTTTTGCTACATAATATTTGAATGATTATTCATCATCATTATGATTATCATTATATTCAGTAAATCCCATCAATATAAAAAAAAGGTAGGGTCTGAGGAGGGTAAGATGTAGACAGCTTTACCTCTACCCTGTAGAAATAGAGAGACTATTTCCAATGGGACCCCCGGTTCAATAATATTTGAAATGATTGAAGACGTTAAATAATTTAACATATGTTATAATTTTATACGTAAAAACTTATCTAATGATGACATGTAAATACAATAATAAGGATATTTTTGTTATTTCTAAATAGTTTTTTTTTTTCCAAAAATTATGGTAAATTTAAAGAAAGTTATCTTACCTTCCGCTTATTCTTTTTGACTTTTCTTTTTAAGTTTTTGTTAGAGCAAAATCATTTGAGTTCAATCATTTGAGCAAAATCATTTGAGTTTACCCGTTTAATTGGGCTTTTGTTGGTCGTTAAAAAACAACATAAAGTTCTATTTTAGATTTTAGTTGTTGAAATCTAAGGAAAGTTGTCTTTACCTTCCTCTTGTTCTTATGTTTCTTGTCTATTTTTCCTTGAGTTTTCCTATAAAACATAAGGTTCTATTTTACATAAGTGTGTGATTAATACAATCGCAAATTGAACTCGACATACATGATTAAACCAAACTCAAACTCATATATGATCACAAATTGAACGTCAATTTGATGCTATTTAAGTTTATCAAATTTATAGAAGATATTAGTGTTTAAATGATGCTATTTAAGTTGATTTTATTTTCAAATTTAAAGAAGATATATTAATAGTGTTTAAATAAAGGTAACCCAAAATTCACAATGTAGTTAGCAATATATTAACGATTTTGTTATCAAATGTACAACCAAAAAATTAAGTTTTACACTACAAGGTATAAGTTCACATGCATAAGGTACAATTTCATCGAATATGCCTTGTTGTCACGTTTACTATCATCGAATATGGGCGTTATTCTCTTTTGGAACAAAAGAATGGTCATTGAGACTCCATCTTACTTTTTAGAAAAGCCACACACTTTTTCTTCTTATTTTATCCAATTGAATTTCATGCCTTTGGACTTTATTCATGATAATCTAAAAACGAAAAAAAAAAAAAAAACAAATAAAAACCCCACTTTAACTAAGATAATAGTGTTGCTTTAATTTAAAAAAAAAAAAAAATTCAAGGTAATAGTTAATAATTTGAATTATACATGTAAATAAGTATATTAATATTATTACTAACTAGTATTATCTAGTAAATTTTTACCTAAGCAAAGGCATATATCTATATTACCTTATAACACAACTTAAATACTAGTTAGCTTCACTAACTTTTTGTCTCGTGTAGTATATTTTCATTAACCTTCATATGTTTTTTAATAAACTTATCATACAACCCCATAAAGTTTAATAAAATTACATTTTTTTACGTACCACTTTGCATTACAAATGTTGAAATAAAAAAAAAAAAATGTTACACCTCCCGCACTGTTTTTTTCTACACGTTAATTTTTTTTATCAGTGTCTTTATGTTGGTATTGTATTGATAACGTAGTGATGCGAACCAATACCAACCAGTTGTTGCTGCAACTCGCGGGGTAAAAACACTATTTTATTTAATTATTAATTAAATCAATACTTTATTTTTTAAAGCCTATAGCATTTCAAATACAACAGTGCGATGTGTTTACTTTATCAAAAAATGATTTATTTTTCCTTTTTAAATATCGTGTTATAGTATTTCATATATATCGTTGTGCCGAACTTATTTTATATATGTTTTGATAAAAGTTTTGTTAAAAATCTAACATGTCAAATATAATTAATTTTTTCTTTAGACCCCCTGTTATGGGGCGTTATTTGGCCCATTTTTTGATTTATAGCGCCCCATAGCGCCCTACACACCACGACGGGCGGCGCTATGGGGGATTTTTGGGGGGAAGGCGCCATGCATATAGCGCCGTGATGGGGGTTGTTTTTAAAAATTTGACCAATCAAAATAAAGCAAGGTTTTTATAATTATTTAATAAAATTGAAAACTAATAATTAGGTAATGATGGGTAGGGGCTTTATGACTACGGTCTCTAGTGATATAACGCCTCATAAAGCCCCCGTGTGACGTGGCATGACACGTGTCGCATAACGCCCCACAAGGGGCTTTATGACTACGGATGGCCTTATAGTGATAATCCGAACTAATATTATCTAAACAACATTGGCATGGTGTTCCGGTGTAGTTTTTATTAAAAACAAATTTGTATTCATTATAGAGTATTTTTTGGTATCGGAAATCGTGTTCTTTAAGGACGTTAACTTTTTTTTCGCGATTCAGTGCGGTACAAACCATGCACTTCTATTACTAGTGCTTTTGTTTTTTAGTGGCATAAATATTAAGATACAAAATATTAATATATTCTAATTTTTAACATAAAGTAATATTATATCACCACCATATTTATGTAAAATAATGATGCAATTTTGATTAGAAAAAAACAAAGATGAGATTTGTGAATAGCGAAAATAGTTGTGTTTTTGTTTTGTAGTGGAATGCATATTAAGTTAAGATATATTAATTTATTCTAAACTTTTAAGTATAAAATAATATTGTAAGCAATGATACAATTAAGTTAGAAAAAAAAAATAAAGAGGAGATTTATGAATAACTTTTTTTTAATATTGATAAAGGACGATAAATAGTAATTTTATTTTTTATTTAATATATAATAATAATAATTTATTATTAAATTTACTTTTAATAATATATTTTTAATTTTTTTTCTTTTTTGTAAAACCATATATTTCCTTTACTATTTTTTAATAATTCTTTTTTTTCTTTTCTAATCATATATTAATTTATCGATTAATTTGATACTTCTTTAATAATATACATTTATAACTTTTTTTTCTAAAAATTTAAGTACGTAGTTGTGCTTGGTATTTTTTTTATTGTTGATAAGTACGATGAATAGTAACTTTCTTTTTATAATAATATATAGCTTTTATTATTTTTTATTTAATATATTATAATAGTGTATTATTATATTTACTTTTAATAACAAATTCATATTTTTTCCTTTTTTAAAACCATATATTTCTTTTACCATTTTTAATAATTTTTTTTTCTTTTTTTAGACAATATATTAATTTGCCGATTAATTTGATTCTTCTTTAATAATTTACGTTTGTAACTTTTTTCTAAAAACTTAAGTAAGGAGTCGTGTTTAATTTTTTTCCTGACATTCCGTTATAAGTTTTGTAACGAAGTTGTACTTAAAATAAAGTATTTATTTGGTATTATAAAACGGTACGATGATAAACTAAACCGTTCTAATGGTTTGGCTTTCTAAACAACATGCTTTATTTTAAATCACGTTTGTTTTAAATTATCATTTGCTTGACTTCGCCGCAACGCGCGATGCAAAAAAAAAAACTAGTTAAAATAATAATTGAAATATATAAAAACAGATCAGTAATACATGTATTTATCTCACAACTATTTTTACTACATTTCATATTATATATATATATATATATATATATATATATACATACACACTAATAGGAAATTCGCGCGCTGCGACGGTGACGACAATTTACAATTTGATTGATATGGATTTGTTCACGTTGCGGCGTAAGTTTACGCCTGTGTTTGAGCGAAAACATTTTACAATAATGTGGAGCCTTTTTAGCATGTACACAGGTGAATGCCACAAACCATACTACTTTGTACATTTAGTCCAAGGAAATGTCGATGTTGGTACAAAAGTTTGTTATTGTTTATATCTTGATTTGTGAGGTTTTTGTTGATTTCACAATAATGTTGAGCCTTTTTAGCATGTACAAAAGTGATTTCAACAAACCATACCACTTTGTACATTTAGTCCAAGGAAGTGTCCATGTTGGTACAAAAGTTTGTTATTGTTTATATATTGATTATATATATATACACACACACTAATAGGAAACCCGCATGATGCGACTGTAACGACAAGTTACAGTTTGATTGATATCGATTTGTTCACGTTGCGGCGTAAGTTCACGCCTATGTTTGAGCGAAAACATTTTGCAATAATGTGGAGCCTTTTTAGCATGTACACAAGTGAATGCAACA
The DNA here is from genome assembly GCF_002127325.2 of Helianthus annuus. Lineage (NCBI taxonomy): Eukaryota > Viridiplantae > Streptophyta > Magnoliopsida > Asterales > Asteraceae > Helianthus > Helianthus annuus. The sequence goes on along the minus strand of NC_035440.2, from coordinate 163,823,335 downwards.
AACCATACTATTTTGTACATTTAGTCCAAGGAGTGTCAATGTTGGTACAAAATTTTGTTATTATTTATATATTGATCTGTGAGGTTTTTGTTGATTTTACGATAATATTGAGCCTTTTTAGCATGTACAAATGAAAATTTAATTGGGCTTTATGATACCTTATATAAACTGTTTTATAATTGGGCTATATGATACCTTATATATTCTGTAGATTATTCAGAATTTAGTATCAATATAAAAGCTACATTATGACACTTGTGAGGTTTGCATGGTTAAAACAAAGTCACTCTTACCTTAAACTTTCATATTATTTGTCATCTCAATCTGGATAGAAACCTTATAAGATAGAACTAGATGATGCTAAATTTTTTCACAACCTTTTGTTATCATGAAAATGAAAATTTAACAAAAGAAAAATGAGACTTACAAATTCCATCCATTAAGACCAAATTTCATGAGAAATCATAACTAGGTTAATGAAGGATGAAATATTATCAAATCTCATTCTTAGTGACTTATGAGCATGTGTTATAAGCCTTAATATTTAAATGGCTAAGAGAATACATTAAGTTCCATTAGAAATCATATTTCATTGGAACTTATCCCAAAATGGAATATTCAGACATAATTCATTTATCATAATATTTACTTGTATTTAATATGTCTTATATGAATAAAGGTATTAAAGAAATTAATTCATATATACTATGATTCATTCTAAATATGTCCCCAAAATTTTTATAACATATGAACATTAAGGAAATCAAGTCTAACATATATGACATGTTCCCACAGCACATACATCATTGAAACTTATCTTGTAGCATTCCTACAGATCTAAAAGCTTAGTGGGAGCATTAAGTGTCTTAATCTTAATTTGCGAGAGTTGCAAGAGGTAGGGGAGTGAAAACTTGTTATTACCTCAATTTGCACCTCTTGTACAAGAAATTGCTCCTTCACAACTTTTCTCTTTAAGAATATACTACTAATCTAACAAAAGTTTCATTGTTGCTTAAACGTGGGCACACTCAGATTTCTTGCCAAAATTGTAATCCTCAAAAAGGGAAACTACAATGAGTAATTTCATTAATTTGTTTCTCTATTAGAATTTATTGTTCTTCTAATGTTGACCATAAGCATGCTAAATTGTTAAAGATTTCTAAGTCAGTGGGAGAAGTAAAAGTCCTTATCAGGACTTGCCAGAAGTGCAAAAGGCGGGGGGAAGAGACATATTAAATTTAACTCCGATTACACCTCTTGCACACACTTAGAATTATGAAAGTGATCGCAACTTAGGCAAGAGTTAATCCATAAAACTGAAACTCTTAATAAACCTAATAATCAACTAAGGAGGCCATCTAGTTTTAAAAGCCTACTAACTTTAATGATTATGTATCCTCCTTGTCTGAAGTTGAAATGGATATTGGAAAGTTTACTGGTCCTACCTCCTTTAATTAAGCCATTAGCATCAATCAAGTTTCTAAGTGGAATAAGAATTGTTATTAGCAAATTTATTTTATTTGTTAGAATAACGTTTGGGATTTAGTTGAATTACCTAAGGGTGTTCATCACTAAACAAAATCTGAATGCAAAAGTTAAGACGCTGAAAATATGACTGATTGTTAAAGGTTATACTTAGAAGAGAATTATTTATCAAAGAATCACCTTATCTTTCTTACAAGATGTTTCTTTGAGGATCATTGTTGTTCTAGTGGCTCATAATCATTTAGAGCTACATTATATGAACATTAAAACAACTTTCCTTAAAAGACTTACATGTTCATAAAACAACCTGAAAGTTCTAAACTGAAGGTCAAGAACACTTACTTTGTATGTCAATAATTTCCATGTATGGGTTGAAGCAAGCATCAAAATGTGATGAAATCTTAATGCAATTCTTTTCTTCAAGAATTAAGTTGATTTATGTACCCGCCTCAAGATGAGTGGGAGCAATTAATGTAAATGTGTTCTTATATAAATGATATTCTTTTGATAAGTATATGTTACATAAGTCAAATAATTGTTCACACATACATTGATATAATGAATCTCGGAGATACCACTTATGTGAGAGATATCAAAATATACCAAGATAGATCCAACGGGATATTAGTTTCGTCCCATAAGCTTTACTCTAAAGCGGGCTTTTACATGTGTAACAAATAATATTGCTCTTCTTAAGAGAATAAAATGATAAATGGGATTACTTCCTTATGCTTCATTAATTAGAAGCCTTACGAAGGTTTAAGTCTATACTCGTTTAGATATTGCTCACATTGATGAACATTAGACCACTCTAGATTATTGTGAAGCATCTTACAATATCTTTAAGAAACGAGAAAGACTATAAGAAGAGGTTGATTATTCTTACCTTGATTTTATGATGTTCAAAAGAAACTAAAAGTCAATTTAAGGTAATCCTTATGTCTGCGGAAAAATCTATCTCATGGAGGAGTCATAAGAAACTGTTAACAACAACCTAAATTATAATGACATAATATGTTGTTAATTAACAACGCAGTTGTCACTAAATGTTGTTGAAATTTTATCAGTGGACTCATAAACTCATTAACTCTATATAAATACTATATTGAAGATTTACTGTGAAAAGTCAGCTACCTTATTTCCTCGAACAGTAACAGTTCGAGAGGTGCTGCATTAAACTTCTGTAACATTTGTGCCTGTAATCATCATGAACAGTTCAATTATCAATAAAACAATGTTATTTTATCCCAATGATTGTTTGATTGTGTTTTACATTTTTCATGTTTTGACTTTCGTTCAAATTCAAACTCTACATCGCTTTCTGGAGAATTATACGCAAACTGGTGCGTAAACGTACTCAGTTTAATGCGACAAATACTCCGGAACATCAACATATACTCAACATACCTTAAATAACCTTTACATAACTTAGAAATAAGTTTTGAAGGCTTTGGTATAGCAAAAACAAGTTAATTCGCTTACAGGGACTAAACTTGACAAACTGCGAAAGTATGCCAATTTGAACTGTAACGAACATTCCGGAACATGTCCATAAGTTAAACATACCATAAATATCCTTTACATAGCTTAGAAATAGGCTTTGAGAGGTTTGGTATGCTAAAACAAACTTTTGGATCATTCAGGGACTAAAAGTGTCAAAAAGTGCACAAGTTTGCACTTTCGCGCATAACTTACGTTCTGAATACATCCGGACATCCAAAAATTTATGTAAGCATCCTTATATTATGCCTTAGTGTTTGGCATGAGAAAAATCCATTCGTCGCGTCATTTGGATCGTCTTTCACGCTTATGCGCATTCCGTCGTAATTAAGCGAACATCGCGATCGTACGGCCAAACGAACCGACATCCGACATATTTTTGGGCATGTTTCATGTCCACAATGTTTAGGCATCATTTTAGGGCCTTAAAGATGGCTTTACAGGTCTTAGAAGGGCTGGAAATAGCTTAAACACGCAACAGGGACCAAAAGTGTAAATTCTGCAAGTGGTGCAGATCAGAGAGGGCCAGGCGGCCCGCGTGAGTTTTGCCTAAATGTTTAGGCGGGTCGCGTGGGGATGTCTGACAGAAAGATTTCGCATTTAATGCAGAATCTGGCCTTTCGTTCGATCAAGGGGCAATGCCTTTTCACCCAATGAAGAGCCAAGGGTCAAGTTCACTGAACTTATCCACTGGACACATGTACGCACGAGATCAAGGCACGATATTCGATAAAACGATCCTAACGGTTCCACTTTTCCTATAAATACCCCCCCCTTTAGTGTAAAAATCACAAAATCAGATCCTAAAGCTCTAAGTTGAAACCATTGTTTCATACCTGAGCTGTTTGATCTTGATTTGCACTCGGGGACCCTCCGTAAGTCTTCTTTCGCTCTTTTATTCGCTTTTCGAGTCCGAAAGTCAACGTTTAGTTGACTTTCTGCATTGACCAGCTTATGGTCGATGCGAAGTTCATGGAACTTCATAACGTGAGCGTGATCACGATGGTCATGGTCCGTAGTGACCATACCTACTGATTACCCCGTTATCTAGGCTTAGTGACGAGTCGTAGTTTCGGCCAAAATGTGCATTCTTGCATATTTTGTAACCAAACTACTCGTGAGCATCAAAGCCATTTGTTTTGATGTCAAACCTGTTTTCTAAACTAAGTTAAGCATGTTCTAACATGCTTAGCTCGTCACTTTTAGTTTAGTGCTTATATAGGGTCGTAAGGTAAGCGATCTAAACCATCGCTTATGCTTTCGAACCCGACCCATTTTGTCGGTCATTAGGACCTGACCAAACACATTAGGTGACCATAGCTATAACCTTCCGAGGTTATACCTTGTGGTCACGATGTTAGGCGTTCCAGACGCGTTCTACGCGAACGACGCGTAAGGTGGCATAAGCTACCTAAACGGGTCGTGATGGACCGTAAGCACTTAGGTTAAGTTTCATTTTAGTATGTAGGCTTTGTTAAACCATATTACACGAGTCTCCATACTCGTTTGGTTTTCGAACCCGCGTACTGTCCGATCCTTCCGATTTGGTCCGGTATATTAACATAAGCTACCTATTAGGTGCCGTTGATATTCCGTGATCTTTAGCATTATCTGGTTATTATACAAGGAACTCAAAGCAATCTCAGGTGAGTACATAGAACCCCATCTTTTACTGTTTTCCAAACTGTTTTGGGGTGAAACACATGTGCCTATCTGTTACTTTCATGCTTTCCATGTTTTCACATCATATGCCTGCTATGTTGTTAGTACATTATAGTACACGATTTCATTACATTTCATGCTATGTATGCCCATTGTGTGCGTACTTAGTACATTTGATTTACATTACATTTCTGTTGCATATGTTTACTCAGCATATGGACACATTGATTTACATGAACATTTCTGTTGCATATGTTTACTCAGCATATGGACACATTGATTTACATTACATTTCTGTTGCATATGTTTACTCAGCATATGGACACATTGATTTACATGAACATTTCTGTTGCATATGTTTACTCAGCATATGGACACATTGATTTACATTACATTTCTGTTGCATATGTTTACTCAGCATATGGACACATTGATTTACATGAACATTTCTGTTGCATATATTTACTCAGCATATGGATACATTGATTTACATGAACATTTCTGCTGCATATGTTTACTCAGCATATGGGCACATGCCTTCATTTTGTTATGACATTTGGTTTGTTTAACATGGGACAATACATTCATTAACACTAGCTACGCCGTTCGTTAGTAGGTAGTGGTACCATAGGAATTGACAACTCCCATTCCTGAAGTCCTGGGTTTGATAGGACTGGAAGGAATGACCGAATTCGATATACATAACTTAGATAAACCTTTAATTTGTTTAAGGGTTTATCGCCGCAGTCTCAAGGCTTGGATGTATGCATAGTTTACAATACCACATAAATGTTAATATCAATAGAGCATGCATTTCCCGCAGAACATAACGCTGATTTAAACCATGTTTTACTTCAACGACTTGTTTTGTGCATATGGTTTAAGTTGATACATTTCGCTTACCATACATGATACATTTTGGGATTACACATTACATGATTTACATTGAACATAAACACGTCGACATTGACATATACATTTGGTGGTTTACACTTGAGCATAAACACTTGACATGGATTACAATAACACTTGACATTTGGTTTACACATGAACAATTTACATGGTGGATTGGTTTGGGTAAATGATTCAAGTAACGGGGCGTATGTAATATGATACAAACATGGTGGATACGCCGCTGGTACTTCCTATATATAAATGTTTGTATAATATTACATATCGTGGCGTTATCTAAGTCATTTCAGTTTAGACACATTACACTTTACATAAGTAACATATTCTTCACAAGACATTATTTTCACAAACAACTTATCTTATTCAACTCATTTTACTTGGTTATTCATTTAACCTTGCACTTATTTATACATATCCTTTGATGTTATCGTTTTTCAAATGGTTTACAAAGCAAGACAAATTACAAGGTTCATGACTGACTGTTATTAAACATTCTTTAAACTCAAGTCATGAATCCCATTTTCACAAAACCTATGTATCTCACAGGCATTTTTATGCTGACGTACCTACTTTCACATGTGTTTTCAGGAGCTATTCCATAGGACGATGATCATGATTCTAGGGCGGACCTGTGCCTTAGAGCCTAAAAATGAAGTTTGAACTAGCTTAATTATGTTTTGATTTCCGTACTCTCTTTTTAAGACAATGTAACACCTTTGTTTATAAATAAAATGTAACTTTAATTTCCATGGTTGTATAACAATTAATTCTGTCCACAACACTCCCCGGCGTTTCCGCCGCGGTTGCATGTTATACGCGGCCGGGGTGTGACAGAAGAGTTGGTATCAGAGCCAATGGTTATAGGGAACTAGGTTATTAGTAATGCTTTGACCTAGACTATAACTTTAGGACCCTAACACAAGTTATCTTGTGTTTAGAGTTTAAAACATGCACATCACCTATCCTTAGGTGATAACCACAACGGGAACTTCGGTCCCGAATCCGCTTTGAAAATTAATCATCTGTTCTAGGATGATTGATTACTAGGTTTTGAACCCTCTATTATAAGGTTTTGAACCCCTTTGGATTTTCAAAAATCCCGTCAAAGTGTTGGGTTAATAGTGTGAACACGTGCGAACTAGAAGGGTGAATGCCTGTACCCTGAGTTTTCTGTCTAAGGCTAGAGTGTTCGTACAAATCCACATAATCGGACCGGTCACTCTTACCTGGGAACTCTTGGGGTGAGTGTTCACTTATAGGCGAGCATGTCTTCGCGATACACTAATTCTGACCCATTTACTTTGACTAGACATTTCATATCGCTTGTTTGCATTGCGATGCATAACCACCATCTTTGCTTTTATTGATTCTGTTTCATCTCATTCTCTACACCCAATCATCTCACTCGTTTCATTTCATGTTTTTCTCTTCTAGAATGCCTCCTCGACGCGACAACCAGATAGCTACTGCCGAGCTGGCGGAGATTATTGCGCAGCAGATGGCTGCTCAATTTCCGAATCTCTTTGCACAATGGAACCAGGCCAACAACAACAATGGTACATGCAAATACAAGGATTTTAGCTCGGCTAAGCCACTCAAGTTTAGTGGTTCTGAGGGAGCAACTGGGCTTCTTCAGTGGTTCGAGAGCATCGAGAACACTTTCCGTCATGTGCAGTGTCCTGACAATCGCAAAGTCGAGTTTTCTTCAAGCGTGTTTCAGAAGAGGGCTCTTACATGGTGGAATGGGGTTATGAGAGATCAAGGTGCAGAAGTTGCTCTAGCTCAAACATGGGCTGAACTGAGAGCCCTTATGATGAAGGAGTTTTGTCCTCGTCATGAACAGCGAGCGTTGGAGAAAGAATTTGATGTTTTGAAGCAAGATAGTGGTGAGCACAGGGCTTATACAGATAGGTTTGAGGAGCTGAGTCTTCTTTGCCCGACTATGGTTACCCCACTCGATAAGGCCATCGAAAGATACATCGACGGCCTACCTGACTCAGTACAAGATATCCTTACTGGTAGCAACCCTACCACACTCCGTCAGGCAATCGAGTTATCGGCAACGTTGACTGAGTCACAGATCCGAAAGAATAAACTACACAGGAAGTACGACAAGGGCAAGAAACAGTCGGCTGACAAGGAAGATAGCAAGAAAGGTCAAAACAAGAAGGGAAAGGACTCTGGTTCCTCAAGGGGGTCAAGGAAGCGTAAGGCTTCCCAAAACTATGCTGTCACTGCCCAAGCTAACCAAGCAGCTCCCAACCAGCCTCCAGCAAAGAAACCCTACTCAGGAAATGCACCTTTGTGCAATCGATGCAACAGTCACCACCAACCACAATATCAGTGCCGTTTCTGTACTAACTGTGGGAAGTCGGGTCATCTTGCCGATGTTTGTCGGTTTGCTCAGAATCACGCAGTCCAGAACCCTGCTCAACAGGTTGCTCAACAACAGGGTCAGGCTGCACGACCAAACTACCCACCAGGTGCATGTTATAATTGTGGGGATCTGACCCACTACAGAAATCGGTGTCCGAGACTAGCCAACCAGAACCAGAATGCAAACCAAAATCAGCCACAGGCTCGAGGTCGAGTCTTTAACATGAATGCACAAGAAGCACAAGCAGACAACGAGGTGGTGAACGGTACGTTCTTTATTAATAATCAGCCAGCGTCTGTTCTTTTTGATTCGGGTGTCGACAAGAGCTTTGTGTCATTGTCTTTTGAGACAATGCTTCGCGTGTCTAGAACGAAACTAGGTAAACCTTTGACAGTAGAGGTTGCCAGTGGTGAACCCATCGTTCTAAATTCTGTTCTGCGCAACTGCCAGTTGAATCTTAACGACCATATTTTTCCTATTGACCTCACGCCAATGCAACTTGGAAGCTTCGACGTTATTGTGGGAATGGATTGGTTATCTAAGCATCGCGCAGAGATAGTTTGTTCTGAGAAGATTGTTCGTGTGCCGCTGTCTACAGGCGAGATCCTACAGGTTCGTGGTGAGAAGCCTGCCGGTGGTCTCAAACTCATGTCTTGTTTTAAAGCACGGAAGTACCTGCGAAAGCACTATGTGGCTTTCTTAGCACATGTTACAGCAGATAAAGGCAAGGGTAAGACTATTTCAGATATTCCTGTCGTTCGGGATTATTCCGAAGTATTCCCTGAAGACTTACCTGGTCTACCTCCAGCACGCCAAGTCGAGTTTCGTATTGATCTTGTACCTGGTGCAAATCCCATTGCCAGAGCTCCATACCGTCTTGCACCGTCTGAGATGCAAGAATTATCTAAACAGCTTCAGGAGCTCTCCGACAAAGGTTTTATCCGTCCTAGCTTTTCACCCTGGGGTGCTCCCGTTCTCTTTGTAAAGAAGAAGGATGGATCTTTTAGGATGTGTATCGATTATCGTGAGCTTAACAAGCTTACCATCAAAAATCGATATCCCCTACCTCGCATTGATGATCTCTTCCATCAATTACAAGGCGCATCTTACTTTTCAAAGATTGATCTACGATCTGGATATCATCAGCTTCGTGTACATGAAGAAGACATTCCCAAGACAGCGTTCCGTACTCGTTATGGACATTATGAGTTCACAGTCATGCCATTCGGTTTGACTAATGCTCCTGCTGTTTTCATGGACTTAATGAATAGGGTCTGCAAGCCTTATTTAGATAAGTTCATCATCGTTTTCATTGACGACATTTTGATATATTCTAAGACGCGAGCTGATCATGAGCAACATCTTCGTCTTACATTGGAACTCCTAAAGAAAGAACAACTTTTCGCCAAATTCTCCAAGTGTGAATTCTGGCTTAAAGAGGTTCAATTCTTAGGAGATATTGTCAACGAACAAGGTATTCATGTGGATCCCTCCAAGATCAGTGCCATTAAGGATTGGGATACACCTACTACCCCTACTGAAGTTCGTTCTTTTCTTGGTCTAGCGGGTTATTACCGCCGCTTCATAGAAAATTTCTCGAAGATTGCAGTTCCTCTAACTGCTCTAACTCAGAAGAACAAGCCATTTGATTGGGGAGTCAAACAAGAGGAAGCGTTTCTGACTTTGAAAAAAAAATTTTGCGACGCGCCTGTCCTAACATTGCCTGAGGGCAATGATGATTTCGTCGTTTATTGCGATGCATCTAAATTGGGTCTTGGCTGCGTCCTGATGCAAAGAAACAAGGTCATAGCATACGCATCAAGACAGTTGAAGATACATGAGAGGAACTACACCACTCATGATCTTGAGTTGGGTGCAGTGGTCTTCGCTCTCAAAATCTGGAGACACTATTTGTACGGCACAAAATGTGTCACACCCCAACCGATGGCGGAATCATCGGGGCGCGGCACTAGGCGAATCAGATTGCTCAAGAGAATCCATAACAACTATATTGCGATAATATTTATTACATTTGTCATCCCATACTAACAAACAATACAATCACGTAAGTCATCACAGATTTCTTGTCCTCTCGAACAATTCAAATCCGACAACCTAGATTTTAGATGAGTTTCTAGACTTCCTAGCTTGATTTGATGTAAACTTCGGCTAAACCTGCAACATACGTTAAAACTTTGTCAATACAAAAGTATTGGCGAGTATACATGTTTGATATGTGATAGTGTGATAGATTAAAAGTGCTGCGAATTTCCACATGCATAAACGTAATACACGACATATATACTCACAAAACTGATACTACCAGCTAAGTCCTCGATGCTCGACTCTTGATGGCATAACTAGACCCCGTCGGGCGAAATAGTACTATACTAGTCTTGGTGGGACGTCACGAGTATAAGTTCTAGCATACATGTAACTAGCATCACGTATATCTATGCAAACAGTTATTCGCAAGTGATAAATAGTTCAATTGAATCCTTCGTTTGATAAGTTTGGTTTTTATGGAACGTATGTTACACCCAAAATTCGATAAAAGGGGTCAAGTATACTCACAGTGGTTGGTTGTGGATTGAGAGGAGCACTGAGAATAGGTTAGCCTGAATAGTTCGATAACACAACGATGAGTAACGCGGAAAAAGTGAATAGAGGAAACTGGATCGGATAGACCATTCGATCGGACAGCTGTTCGATCGAGTGGGCTGTTCGATCGGTTTGAAAGTCCGTTCGAACATCCATTCGATCGGCCGGCTGGCTCGATCGGCTGGTTCCTTCAAGTGGATTGTTTCTTCCTTTGATGTGAAGGATGTGTTTGTGTATGATGGTTTGTACTACCCTTCAAGTTGGCCGATCGAACAGCTGTTCGATCGGTTAGCCCAACCGATCGGTTAGCACTTCATTGTTTTCAAGTATGTCACTCGATCGGTTGGCATGTTCGATCGGGTGACATTCCAATGTTCCGAAAAGTCTAAGTGTTTGAAGTGTAGTATCTCATGATTCGAGTAGTAATGATCACAATCGAGTGGCTCGATCGATCGAACATCACTTCGTCAAAACCACACTTGTGAGTTTGGGGGACTAAGTGCTAGTCGATCGGTTAGCCTAGTCGATCGGCTGGCATAGTCGTTCGGTTGGGCTGTTCGATCGAACAGCCTAGCCGTTCGGCCAGCGTCTCGATTCGGTTAACCTATCACTTAACACTTGGGTATTCCCGTTATTTGTTGATGTTTTAGAGATGTTTTGACTACGAGTTGAACCACAAAGCTGAAGTCCCTACTTAGTCTACTGACTCGAGCAGGAATCACCCAACTCGGTCAGAGACGGTTTGGAACCTAAGTTTAACGTTTAACCCGAAATCGGTATATCTCTCGGTAGAACCCGAATCTTGAACCATATGTTTGTTTAGATTGATTTGTAAATCGGTTCAAGTCTCGTTTTCACCTTTTTTGAGTATAAAAGAGTTGAAAGATAGATGACCAAGGTAATCCCGTGTGCACCCGTGATTAGTTGTCCCTTGCACGTATACCGTACCTCATTCTAAGAGTGTTATAGGGATAAAATACATAATATAGTACATAGTGCTAGCGTCTAGATAGTGCTCGATTGTAAGAGAAATAGAATCCACACGCGATGATATATGAAATAAGTTCCAGAAATGATAGCGATAAGTCGGATTATTACAACAACATTAGGATCGAAATAACGTTGTTGTGGATACTTGCGGAGACGGCGGTTGCTGATGACTTCTTTCCAGGTTACGGTCCTGTACGGCACTGCGACGTATAATGCCCATACCAGTTGCAATTTGCGCAATAGCGACATTTTGCTTCTAGCGGGTGATGGTACGTGCATGTGAAACACAGGGGATGAGCTCCCTTGTAAGCACGCTTAGACTGAACTGGAACTGATCGGAGAGGTTCGGGTTGCGGCAGTCCAGTTGTTGAGGAGTCTGGGCTCACGGTCTTTCGTTTGCGGCTAGGTTGGGCTTCCTGAGTTGATGCGGCGTCGTCTTTGGATTCGCCTGACGATTTAGCGGAGGCATTGTCGGAGTAATTCTTTGAAGAATCCTCCGAGGAGCTGTCAGATGATCCATCGACCGATTCTCCAGAGGAATCGTCGGACGAGTTGATGATGATTGCTTGATGAGCTCGTTTGACAGGCTTCTTGGAGAAGAATCCGTCCACGACTCGTTTGCTGTTGAGCTCTGCGGCTAGACGGTAGGCTTCTTCGATGGTAGCAGGCTTTGCAACTTCGACAAAATCACCCACACACTCTGGTAAGCCACGAATATACTTCGTGATAGCTTTCTTCGGAGTGTCGACTTGACTTGGGCAGATTATGCTAAGCTGTTTGAACCTTGCTGTATAGCTCGCATTGTCTCCTTCGGTTTGCTTGATTTCCCAAAATTCGTTCTCTAGCTTCTGGACTTCGTGAGGGGGACAATATTCTTCCTTCATGAGTTCCTTCAGCTCACCCCATGAGAGGGCGTAAGCTGCGGAGATCCCACGTTTGTTGCGTTCGGCGGTCCACCATTCGAGTGCTCGGGATTGGAATACTCCGGTGGCGCAAGTAGCTTGAAGGTCCTCGGGGCACCCACTCTGACGAAGGGTAACCTCGATGGCATCGAACCACTGGAGTAATTGAGAAACATCTCCTTCACCCGTGAAAGGCATCGGATCACAGGCTTTGAAGTGTTTGTAGAGGAATGCAGATTCCGTCTTGACGTCTTCCGGGGCTCGAGAGTGGCTTTGAGAGTGCACTTGCGCGACAATTTGAGGAATGAGCTTGACCACTTCCTTGGTCACAATTGAGGCAATCCTCTTATCGGCGCGTCGTTGGGCTCTTCTCCTAGCTACTCGTCTCGAGATCGAGTTGTTGGAAGGCATCTAGACAGAAGGATTCGGAATGAGATTCGATCATAATGATTTCTGTACTTTTTGATGCGATTTGATTCGATCAAAACTCGGTATAGAATTTAATTAAACACATAGGAGCCACATAGGAAAATTCTAGGTTCCTAAACTCTCACATAATTGATTCGTTTTGTATATAGTACGTATAGGTATAGCTGTAGGTTACACATAGATATTGATCCAGAATTCGCGAGGACGCGATAAGAGAAGTAGCGTAAGCGAATTCGAGTACTTAGGCATTTGTTTTGTTGCGATCATTCGGTCTTTGTTTTAGATTGCGATAGCTGTGCAGGTTGTGCGCTTTGTAAATCGAGGTTCGTAAATTCGATAAATCGAGAAATCGGTAAATCGTAAAGTTTAAATTCGAAAACACCTAAACGTAATCGATACCATAAACGTAACAGCTTAGATAGAATGCCTTGGGTGTTTAGGCGTTGACTACCCAAGTAACCCGACTATAACCTAACAGGTTCGGGCATACGCGTTGACCTAGAGGACTCACGCTTCCACTGGGATGCAGCTCCTAACATTCGTCTCTCTAGTCTTCGCGCAGCCTGAGTCGTTGTTATGGTCGTGTCCTTGGTGAGAGCTTTTGTAAACCATTTTATGGAGTGGAACAGTTGATTAAGGTATGGGTTTCACCCTTGGCTTAACAACTTCGTTCCCATTTGTGGTTGTGCTCATCGAATAAATCCGAGAGTTCCACCAGAATTTCGAAATGGAGACCTTTTGTCGAGATGTGGATGTCACTCCTAGCTCAACGAAGAGTTCTCGTGCTAGAAAAATACGCTGAGTGAGTGATCCTATCGAGAGTTATTGGTTTTCACACCTGGTCTCGACTAGATCACTCGGTTTTGTTATGCGAGTAGTTTTGAAAACACGTGTATTGTGTCAGCCTTAGGAAAGGCTAAGTAACCTTCTAGCCTTAGGAAAGGCTCTTTGTGTGAAGCTGTAGTATGCGGTGTTCACACAATAGTTGTAACTTTTCAACAAATTCGATCGAGAGTAGCAAGTTGGCCCAAACAAACCCTAACGAGTTCGTAAGAGTCGGCCTGTGGGTACTTAGACTATAGACTAGGCCAATTTTCTAAGACATCAACCCGGACTAGGTCGAGTCTCAAACTTTGCCTAATTCCCTATAGTTATGGCTCTGATACCAATCTGTCACACCCCAACCGATGGCGGAATCATCGGGGCGCGGCACTAGGCGAATCAGATTGCTCAAGAGAATCCATAACAACTATATTGCGATAATATTTATTACATTTGTCATCCCATACTAACAAACAATACAATCACGTAAGTCATCACAGATTTCTTGTCCTCTCGAACAATTCAAATCCGACAACCTAGATTTTAGATGAGTTTCTAGACTTCCTAGCTTGATTTGATGTAAACTTCGGCTAAACCTGCAACATACGTTAAAACTTTGTCAATACAAAAGTATTGGCGAGTATACAGGTTTGATATGTGATAGTGTGATAGATTAAAAGTGCTGCGAATTTCCACATGCATAAACGTAATACACGACATATATACTCACAAAACTGATACTACCAGCTAAGTCCTCGATGCTCGACTCTTGATGGCATAACTAGACCCCGTCGGGCGAAATAGTACTATACTAGTCTTGGTGGGACGTCACGAGTATAAGTTCTAGCATACATGTAACTAGCATCACGTATATCTATGCAAACAGTTATTCGCAAGTGATAAATAGTTCAATTGAATCCTTCGTTTGATAAGTTTGGTTTTTATGGAACGTATGTTACACCCAAAATTCGATAAAAGGGGTCAAGTATACTCACAGTGGTTGGTTGTGGATTGAGAGGAGCACTGAGAATAGGTTAGCCTGAATAGTTCGATAACACAACGATGAGTAACGCGGAAAAAGTGAATAGAGGAAACTGGATCGGATAGACCATTCGATCGGACAGCTGTTCGATCGAGTGGGCTGTTCGATCGGTTTGAAAGTCCGTTCGAACATCCATTCGATCGGCCGGCTGGCTCGATCGGCTGGTTCCTTCAAGTGGATTGTTTCTTCCTTTGATGTGAAGGATGTGTTTGTGTATGATGGTTTGTACTACCCTTCAAGTTGGCCGATCGAACAGCTGTTCGATCGGTTAGCCCAACCGATCGGTTAGCACTTCATTGTTTTCAAGTATGTCACTCGATCGGTTGGCATGTTCGATCGGGTGACATTCCAATGTTCCGAAAAGTCTAAGTGTTTGAAGTGTAGTATCTCATGATTCGAGTAGTAATGATCACAATCGAGTGGCTCGATCGATCGAACATCACTTCGTCAAAACCACACTTGTGAGTTTGGGGGACTAAGTGCTAGTCGATCGGTTAGCCTAGTCGATCGGCTGGCATAGTCGTTCGGTTGGGCTGTTCGATCGAACAGCCTAGCCGTTCGGCCAGCGTCTCGATTCGGTTAACCTATCACTTAACACTTGGGTATTCCCGTTATTTGTTGATGTTTTAGAGATGTTTTGACTACGAGTTGAACCACAAAGCTGAAGTCCCTACTTAGTCTACTGACTCGAGCAGGAATCACCCAACTCGGTCAGAGACGGTTTGGAACCTAAGTTTAACGTTTAACCCGAAATCGGTATATCTCTCGGTAGAACCCGAATCTTGAACCATATGTTTGTTTAGATTGATTTGTAAATCGGTTCAAGTCTCGTTTTCACCTTTTTTGAGTATAAAAGAGTTGAAAGATAGATGAAAACCCATCTTCCGATCCTTTTCCACCGTGAAATGTTAAGATCTTTGGTAGATTTTAGGTTATTTATGTGGAAATCGGTTAGATCTAAGCTATTCATGGTGGAATGATGTCAAAACTTAGTGTTCTTGAAGAACACCATGATGACATCACCCAAGAACACCTAGATCTTGGTGATTTCATGGATGAAATCCAAGTTTTGAAAGATAGAAAGATGGAGAATCGATTAATGAACAAAAACGTACAAGGATTAGAGCGAAATACTTACCGGTTTGAGAGAAATCTGAGATTTAGTGAGAAGAAGAGGCTGGTCGGTCAGAGCTTTTCCAAAAGTGGAAGGTTTGACAAGGACAGCCCTATTTATAGGCTTCCAAAAGAGGAAGGGTTGGCTGATCGAACAGCATCCCTGATCGAGCAGCTGTCCGATCGAACAGCCTGTTCGATCGGCTAGCCTGTTCGATCAGGTTGCCCTGTTCGATCGGCTAGCCTGTTCGATCAGGTTGCCCTGTTCGATCGGCTTGCCTGGTTCTGAGTGTTTCGCGGCGATTTTTGATATTTCGAGTTCGATAGTTGAGGAGTAGAGTAGGATAGAGTTTCTATTCAAATTACTTTTAGTCTCAACTACTATATCTAACATACAAGCATCCTAACAACCATTTCGGGTTCGATTTCCATTGAGTTTGATTCACCTTTGAGTCTTGATTGATTTGATTGATTCACCACACACTTTAACATAAAAGTACACATGCACAAGTAACACATAAGGCACACACACACGTATAAAAGTACTAAAATCCCCACACTTGAGTTTGATGATCGATTTACGCGTGCCTTCGAGTGCGTTCTTCGATGTGATGTGTGACCATGATTATCGGGGCACCACTACTCATATTGCCATCATCGTCATGACGGTTAGAGTCATGGTACTCACCTGTCACACCCCTATTTCCACGTGTCTCACCGGTGGGCCCGGTGGGGGATTACCGTGACGATGTTGGCAACAATATAGTCAAACCACACAATTATATAATGCACAGCGGAAGCATAAGATAAATATATAAATTTCAACCTCTGAACATAATATCAATGTATTACAGAGTTGAATATCCACAGTGGATCGAAAATAAAGATAAAGTATTGTTCCATTAGATACTGCAATCAAGCTTGCGAGGCTTATCCCGACGCTAGGGAGCTAATACCAGCCAATTACGTTTAGGTACCTGCACTTAATCTTTTTGGGGAAAATACGTCAGTTTACACTGGTAAATACATTCGACTGACACATTTAAAAATGTTTATTTAAAATTGATTTGAATGCACAAGGCACAAACTCTTTTATAACTTGGGAAAATTCATAATGATCTTGTGAACGTTTTACATGTTCTTTTATGCGTTCAGTAGCCCGGGTCGTGCCGGGTTAAAGATTTATAGACACACCACGTTTGCGTAAAACCGTAGTACAGAAACCAACGGCTACGTCTTTTAGTTTTAATGTCGACACTTTATACCGGGTGTACGCCTACACCGGGATGTCGATGGTCGTGGCCATTTCGTAAAATGATGCCGAGGATATCCGGGACAACGGTCATTAAACCCCCCAAAGGCTTATAAGCAACAAAACTGTTTAAATGAGCCAATCATATTATTTAGTTATCCACCTAAGCGGTGGACGAATATAGTGCTCAATCAAGCGGTATTAATATACCGTAACCCAAGCCCATATAGGGGAAATAAGTCAAAGTATTTACCTTTGCAAGTATTAATCCTTAATTTAGATCAAGTCACCGATAGCTTTTACCGGGGCTCCTAATCTGGAACGAAGGTTTTAATTAACCTCTTAGAATCCTAACGGGTCGTTATAATGGCCGTAGCCTAGACCGGTTGGTTCCGATATATAGATATGGTTAATTCGCACGAAAAGGCGAAAACCGAGAATGGAGTATGATTTGGACCCAACAAGTTCAGTGACTTGTTTTATATGGGTTTATAGTTCATACTCTGGATTTTGGGGTTCAAATAATATAATTTGACCCATATCGGCTATTGCACGAAAACTAGTTCCGTGGGCCGTACCGTGTGCGCAAATAGGCGAAACGGTTAACCATATGAGTCGTACGCTTATTTCCTAAGTCAATATGCCTTAAAAGTATTTTGGTATCAGTAGGATACCTTCCGTAATGCCCGTAACGAGTTTAAGTTTATATTATGCCCCGAAGGGGCTTTTCGGTCATTTTAAAGACTTTAAAAAGGCTTTTCGAGTTCTACAGGAAATCTGAGTTTCCCGAACAGCTTATAAAGTTTAAAATACTTTATTTATTATTTAAAACCAGTGGCAATTGGAATCGGGTCAAAAGACCTTGTAGAACTCCCGTTTTGGCCAAAAAGGGCATATTCGGTATTTACCGAACCGTAGCCATAACCGCAGGTTATGAGCAAGGTAAAAATTATTAAAAATCTTTAAAATTCCCAAAATATTATTTTACCACAGTGGGTAAAAGTTTTGGTGACGAAAACTTGGGTTAGATGGGCGTTATGCTAATTGCGCCGTTAATTACAAAACTTTCTTAAAAGTGCGCCTTTTAGCATAACTCTCATTCTAGACCTCGGATTGACGTGAAACTTCAGGGACATGCTTATAATTTTAATAAGCAAGGTTTTGGTCCGTTCACGTGTCCGAAATACTCGTTTTAATTTTTAAAAGGCCGTTACGGTCAACTTTTAGGCGAATGACGGAAATACGTAAAAGACTCGGATAACTCATGAACCGACCACAGAGGCGTATACCAACATGTGACCTGGTCCTAAGAGAGTCCTAAGGTATATTTATACCTCACTAAAACGGGTCAGAACTGAAGTCAAAGCAAAAGTCAAACTTTTGCGACATTCGGCTCCGAACCGGTTCTATATAGTAAATGATCGATTCAAACGAGCGCAAACATGTTTATATACTTATTATCATGTTTTATGATTATCAAAACAGGTTCCATAACATATATCTTACAGATTATGCATAAATCGCCAAAATAGCTTTCTGTTGACTTTTTAACCGCACGTTTGACTCGATATTTGACATAGTTAGAGTGGTGATCATGGGGAACCCTTTTAGAGGTTTAATACCCACATAAATACCAACTCAAAACTACTTTTGGTTCGTCATAAGACTGAACCATCACTGAGTTATTTTAAAGTCAAACCATACTTACGACGGTTTGGTTTTTAGCTAAATACTAAGCATAAACTGAAGTATGAATGATCAAGGCAACTTACAGAAGTTAGGACTTGAATATGGAGCAGAGAAGAACACTTGGGAGCACTTAGAATGATCAGATGGAAGTTGTTTGAGTTGTGTGAATGTTGTAACTACAACATGGCTATTTATAGCCAAATGCCAAGCCATATTGATCATTGCAAGCACTACTATCAGACCAGAGGTGATGGTAGGTGTCCCCTAAGTGTTATGGGTTGAGCATAGGGTGCCCATGCCCCATAATTATGTGCATGATCGTTCACAAGCTCCAAAAGTCAAGAAAACACAATTTTTCTGCATCTGGGCACTTTACGCGGCCCGCATGGGAGTTCCATGCCATTTTAACGCGGGTCGCCTAAAGTTCAAAAATCAGACGCGAAATAGAGGAGGCTCGCGGCCCGCCTCAACTTATGTCTAAACCTTACGCGGGTCGCCTAAGGTTAAAATTTCAGGATTTTTAAATCTTTTTGTAATTATTACAGAATCTGGCCATTAATAACGAAATCTTTCGTAATGATTCGCCTGACCTTTCGGTTTTGAAGGGGTAACTTTGCGGTTTGGCCCTCGGTTATTTACCGATAGGGGCCTCGTGTTAATTACCCGCATTATTAAGTCCCCGGTTTATTTATTAATTATATTGGAAAGCCTTAACTTTCACTGTTGACGCTTTTAACCCTTCTTCTACGAATTCGACCGTAACTTTCTCGTTTCATAACGAAACTTTGCGAAATTTATATATATTATTTTAGTGAGGGTATAATACCGTTACAAAGTCTTGGGAACGTTAAAGGGTCACTCAGAGGTATTATTAAACATGTTGACACAGTTAACCCCTGTAGTTTGTAATCTCTCACTTTCTTCCGCGTTTTGTTTTTGTACGATCTATAATTTATTCGTTTGAAGGTTTAAGCATTATTTAGGGATACTATACAGTATATTTACCCTTGTTGACATTTATAACCCTCGAATTTATATACTTTCAAGGTTTGCCAAAATTAGTCCTTTATTTATTATAGATGCCACGTGTAAACAAATGACACGTGTTAACACATCATTGGACACAAAAATTCGAGGTGTTACATCCTCACCCCCTTAAAATAAATCTCGACCCGAGATTTACTCAAATAAATAGGGGTATTTTTCTTTCATTGTAGCTTCGACTTCCCACGTATATTCAGGACCTCTACGAGCATCCCATTTGACTTTTACAATCGGTACGTGCTTTCTGCGAAGCTTCTTCACCTGTCGATCTTCAATCGACAAAGGTTTTTCTATAAACTTTAAGCTCTCATCTATATGTACATCTGTGTGTGGAATCACCAACGATTCGTCGGCGAAGCACTTTTTGAGATTGCAGATGTGGAACACATTGTGAATTCCATTGAGCTCTTCAGGCAAGTTTAGTTTATAGGCAACTGATCCGACTCGTTCAATGACCTCAAAAGGTCCTATGTATCTCGGACTCAGTTTGCCCTTCTTGCCGAAACGCATCACCCCTTTCCAAGGCGACACCTTAAGTAATACTTTTTCACCTACTTCGAAGTGAAAATCCTTACGCTTTGGATCAGCGTAGCTCTTCTGCCTATCGCGGGCAGCCTTGAGACGTTCCCGGATCTGGACAATCTTGTCCGTCGTCTGGAAAACAATCTCTGGTCCCGATAATTGGACCTCTCCTACTTCCGCCCAACAAACAGGCGATCTACATTTCCTACCATATAATGCCTCAAAAGGCGCAGCCTTTATGCTGGTGTGGTAGCTATTATTGTAGGAGAATTCGATCAGGGGTAGGTTTTTATCCCAGTTACCACCTAGATCGATCGCACATGCACGAAGCATGTCTTCTAGCGTTTGGATAGTACGCTCACTTTGACCGTCCGTCTGTGGATGGTAAGCCGTACTAAAGTTCAAACGCGTGCCCAAAGATTGCTGGAAACTTTTCCAGAAATGAGATGTGTATCTAGTATCCCTGTCGGAGATAATAGACACAGGTATGCCGTGTAAGGCTACAATCTTATCAACATAAAGTTGGGCTAACATATCGGAGCTATACGTCTCCTTGATGGGTAGAAAATGAGCTGATTTAGTCAGCCTGTCGACTATGACCCATATTGTATCGTTTCCTTTCCTGGTCTTGGGTAACTTGGTTATGAAGTCCATAGTTACGCATTCCCACTTCCACTCGGGAAGTTCAGGCTGTTGTAGCAAGCCAGACGGCTTTTGGTGCTCGGCTTTGACTTGAGCACAAGTCAAGCACTTTGCTACATGGGCGGCTACAGACTTTTTCAAGCCTATCCACCAATAATTTGCCTTTAAGTCTTGGTACATTTTATCAGCACCAGGATGGACTGAGTATTTGGAACTATGGGCTTCCTGGAGAACAACATCTCGTAGTCCTCCATATATCGGAACCCATATACGTCCGTTCAGTCTAAGAATTCCATCCTTGCTAAGAGTCAACTGCTCTTCAGTTACTCCCAGCTTTTCATTAGGATAATTAGCTTCCAACACAGCCTCACGCTGCGCAGCTAATATCCTTTCCATCAAATTATTTTTAACCTCAATGCTCTTGGCATTGATTCGAATGGGTTTTACCCTTTCTTTCCTGCTCAAGGCATCGGCGACTACATTCGCCTTGCCGGGATGGTACCTGATTTCACAGTCATAATCATTCAGGGTTTCCATCCAACGGCGCTGTCTCATGTTCAACTCTTTCTGGTTGAACAGGTGCTGAAGGCTTTTGTGATCAGAATAAATCACAAATTTAATACCATAAAGGTAGTGCCTCCACATCTTAAGTGCAAATACAACGGCACCCAACTCCAAGTCATGGGTGGTGTAATTCTTTTCATGCACCTTTAATTGCCTTGAAGCATAGGCAATCACCTTGCCCTTCTGCATAAGCACACACCCCATGCCCGTGTGTGATGCATCGCAGTAAACTACGAATTCATCTGTACCCTCAGGTAAGGTCAACACAGGTGCGTTACTTAGCTTCTGCTTCAGTATTTCGAAGGACTCTTGCTGCTTCGGGCCCCAGATGTACTTTTCTTTCTTCTTGGTCAAGGAAGTCAAGGGCGCAGCAATCCTCGAAAAATTTTCAATAAATCTTCGGTAGTATCCTGCTAATCCCAGGAAGCTACGAATTTCGGTAGGCGTCTTTGGCTCTTGCCAGTTCATGACTGCCTCCACCTTAGCGGGATCTACTTGGATACCACGCTCACTCACAACGTGTCCTAAAAACTGAACTTCTCTTAGCCAGAATTCGCATTTCGAGAATTTGGCGTAGAGTTTCTCACGTTGTAGTAACTCGAGAATGCAACGAAGGTGCTTCTCGTGGTCAGCTTGATTCTTGGAATAGATAAGGATATCGTCGATGAAGACTATGACGAATTTATCTAAATATGGCTTGCAAACGCGATTCATGAGATCCATGAACGCAGCCGGTGCATTTGTGAGCCCAAAAGGCATCACTAGGAACTCGTAATGACCATAGCGAGTCCTAAATGCAGTCTTGTGTATATCTTCATCTCTGACCCTTAGTTGATGATAACCCGACCTTAAGTCGATCTTGGAGAAGTAGCTTGCTCCTTGCAGCTGGTCGAACAGATCATCGATCCTTGGCAAAGGATATCTATTCTTTATGGTAACTTTATTTAATTCTCGATAGTCGATGCACAAGCGCATTGATCCGTCCTTCTTCTTTACAAATAGGACAGGAGCTCCCCAGGGAGATGAACTAGGTCTAATAAAACCTTTCGCCAGCAGTTCATCCAACTGGGTCCTCAGTTCTTTCATTTCCGTTGGCGCTAGTCTGTAAGGTGCTCTTGCTATCGGAGCTGCTCCAGGAATGATGTCAATTCTGATTCCACTTGTCTATCTGGTGGTAAACCAGGTAGTTCTTCAGGAAAAACCTCGGGGTATTCAGAAATGACGGGAAGATCCTCGATCTTCGGCTTTGGTTCTTCAATTATCACCTGAGCCATGTAAATTACACAGCCTCTGTTCAAACACCTTGAAGCTTTCAGCATAGATACGTCTTCTGGCAATCCGTAGTGCGTATCCCCTCGAATGGTAAGAGATTCACCACTCGGAGTCTTTAAGACTATTTGTCTCTTGCCACAAATGATTTGGGCCTGGTTATGGGATAACCAGTCCATGCCTAGCACGATGTCAAAACCCGCAAGTTTGAAAGGAAGTAGAGATAAAGGAAAAGAATGGTTCCTAATGGATATTTCACATCCTTCTAGAACGGTAGAGACGGTGTCTATCGTGCCGTCTGCCAACTCTACTTCGTAATTTACGTCAAGGGTTTTTGATTGGCATATTCAATAGTTGGCAAAATTTTCTGGTCTACAAAGGATTTATCAGCGCCAGAATCGAACAGACTCTTGCAA